>NW_020837976.1:3215444-3250317 GCF_003676395.1 Aethalodelphis obliquidens
TGGCCGCTGAGCCTGTGCGTCCGGAGCCTGTGCTCTGCAACGGGAAGAGCCAAAAAAAGGAAGGGGCCCGCGTACCAAAAAAAAAAAAAAAAAAAAAAGTATAACTACAAATTAAAGTTCATAAAGAACATAAAAATGTTTATCTTGTATGGATAAATTGTATTACTTTGTGTTTAAAACAATTTTAAGGAAAAAAGTTCCAAAATTTGATAGGAATTTCTAATTTTTAAAATCAAGATAGACTCAGGGACTTCCCTGGCAGTCCAGCAGTTAAGACTCCGCCCTTCCACTGCAGGGGGCGAGGTTTCGATTCTTGGTCGGGGAACTAAGATCCCACGTGCTGCATGGTGCTGCCAAAAAGTAAAAAAAAAAGACTCAAAACTTTTCCCCTGCCCTGGGTGTCTATGGATGAGATAGTTTTGAAGTGGCTACATGACATTGTTATATAAAATCAAGCATTGGAAGTTTTGCTTTATTAATAGTTTTGATAAACAAAAAGAGGAAGGGAAAGATTTAATATTTTGAGTGCTATGTACCAGGAGCTTCCCTTGTAAGAATGCTATGAGGTGTGTATTATGCTCAGTCCACAGCTGGAAAAAACTGTTTCTGAAAGATGAAGTAATTTGCTAATGAGTGGTCAGGCTAGACCTTTAATTAGGTCTTTCTGTGGGCTTCTCTGGTGGCGCAGTGGTTAAGAATCTGCCTGCCAATGCAGGGAATACGGGTTCGAGCCCTGGTCTGGGAGGATCCCACATGCCGCGGAGCAACTGGGCCCATGTGCCACAGCTCTTGAGCCTGCACTGCAGAGCCCGCGAGCCACAACTACTGAGGCTGCGTGCCACAACTGCTGAAGCCCGCACGCCTGGAGCCCGTGTTCCGCTGCGGGAGAAGCCACCGCAATGAGAGGCCCGTGCGCCACAGCCAAGAGTGGCCCCGGCTCGCTGCACCTAGAGAAAGCCCGCGTGCAGCAACGAAGACCCAACACGGCCAAAATTAAATAAATTAAATAGATTTTTTTAAAAAAGTCTTTCTGGCTTCAAAGCCTGTTTCCTTTCTTCCACTCAGAGTTGTTTTGGGCATTGTCTCTGGCCAGGCTGCTGATGGGATTCTTGTCAAAGGAAAGAAAGTGCCTGAATACAAAGTTTAAATGGTTAAAAAAAAAAAAAAGAATGTGCATATACACCATCCCATACACGTGGCTCAGCTTGTCTTCATGAAAAAGCCCCCAAACAGAGCAAATCTCTCATGACCGCAGCCAGGCACCTCCTCCTAAAGTCTTCTACTCTGGAACTTAGCAGGAACCCACCAGGCCTAACACAGGAAATTCAATCCCTGTAGACCCACCCTCCATATTCAAATACTGTCTCACTTCCCCCAAAGAAGGGCTCCACACTTGTCCCAGGCGTCTCCTTGTTATCATCCTCCCTCCCATCCCCATGGCTCGCTCGTGTCTGCCCTCTTCTGTCTGCCCTAACCCCAATCTTGACCTAGCGGAGTTACTCCCAGCTCAAGTCCCTTCCTGCATCCTGCCCCTCAACCATCTCTCTCCCAACTTTGTTGAGTTCCTGCTGTAATTCTGCTCTGCACCACATCCGTTAGCCCGAGGTATTTCTCTAGACTTTGCTTCTGTTACTTTTGACTCCTCCAGAGGAGTCTAAATTCTTCAAAGCCAGACTCTGAGTCTTATTATATGTCTTTTATTTTTTTCAGGGGTTAGTTTATGGCTGGAGATATGGTAGGTGGTCGAAATGTATTTATTGTTGATTGAATAGAAGATTGAGGAATTGTGTTCTCCACATCTACACGGTCAGAAAGCCCACCACTCCTTTGCAGACGCCCATGACACAGAAGCACAGCCATCTGAGTTCATTTCGAATGAGGCCATGTTTGTTATCACCGCGGTTTATACCAGCACAGGCTGTAATGTGTTTGTTCTGGATTTTGCACTCTCAGTTTACGCCCTAGCAGGACTTGCTCTAGTCGGTCAGGCTGGTCTACTGAGCCCTCTTGCTCCTCTTTTTGTCATCAGGCCCTTTCACCCCAATTAAGAGTCTACCCTGGACAATTTGCCTGTCTATATCCCCCGTCTACATTCCCACCCCACATCTCCAGCTGGTTAACTCAGTCTCTCCTTTTGGAATTTACACCAGACAAGGCTTCCTACAGCTGGGAGTGTAGCAGACACGGCGTTGAACAATCTGCCCAACACCCGTTGCCCCCTTCTTTCTTGAACAAGACACCAATTTTGCTCAGGCATCTACTGTACTGCATCTTGGGATATGCTTCAGAGACCCCAGCCCTATTTTCTGTCCAAAACTTTCTTATCTAAGCTAGTGACAGTGCTTGGTTTGGGAGTGGGCATGTGGCATATTTTGGTCTCTGAGACATGAGAGGAGGTGTGCTGGGGGCTTCTGAGAAAGATTTCCTTGCTTCTAAGAGAGATACCCAGGAGGAGAAAGTCTTTTCTTCCTTGTAATGCTGTCCTGAATGGATGTGATGCCTGGAATTGCTGCAACCACCTCGTGACCATGAGGGGAGCTATCTTCTGAGGGTGTCAGAGCAAAGAGATGGTGTCACTAAGGTCTGTGTTGAGCAACTGGGACTGCCCTGTCCCAGGACTTCTTGCTGTTTAAGCTACTTTCCATTGAAAGTATTCTGATCCTGGGTGAGAATGAAAGCAAGGGGTGGGGGGCAAAGGGTCAGGAACTTAATCCATATTGATTAATGTCCATTATGTGCTGGCATTTTAAATGTGTCATTAAATTTTACTCTCATTCCAGCTTTATATGAAAGCATTCTTGATGATGAAACTGAGACTCAGAGTGGGTGAGAACTTGCTTATAATCACAGGGATGAAAAGTAAGAAACTGGTATTTGAATCCAGGCAAATTTAAGAGTAAGACTCCTGCTCTCTCCATTATGCTATCTTTCCAGGTCTGTATATAACAATGATATATATATATATATATATATATATATATATATATATATATAATATTTATATATATATTATATATAACATATATATAATATATATATAATATATATATAAACATATATATATATAAAATAATGATGTAGAACAATGATATATAACAAAGATATATAACAATGACCTTTAATATAACTTCCTAGAGTTATCAGTTGCTAGCTATGCCCCTGATCTTTTAAAAAGCATATAATAACATAATTGGAATCATGTGTATTCTGCTTTTTTACAAACATGCTAAAGAGGACACTTTCCTCTGGCATAAAAATTCTTTGAAAATCTTGCTTTTAATGACTGCATTTAAAATTGAGGTATACTATAATTGATTTAACCTTTATCCTATTACAAGACCTTTCATTGCTTTTAGTTTTGCTATTAAAAATAATCCTAGAATAATTATTTCATACCTAAATTTTATCCACACCTCCCATTATTTCATACTAGGATAAATTTCTAGAATTCCAGAGCCCAAGCATATGAACATTGTAAAGGCTGGTAATTCATATCTACCAACTGCTTTACAGAAATTCTCTGCCAGATTTATACCTCCATCCAGGCTGATTAAATTATTATTTTGGATTTTTCTGAATGCTGACTGTGTAGGCAGACATTATATGCACTAAGTTTTCTACTTATTTGTTTGCTTATTTATACCCCTGCCAGACATTATTTAAATTCTCTTAAAGAATTGCATAGAATAAAACAGGGTAAAAATAAAATAAGAAATAAAAAAAAATGGGACAAAGAGAAATTGAAAACAGGAAAGATAACACAAAGCCAGGAATAAGAGAGAACACAAAAGGGGAGGCAGGAGGGACACACTTGACTTTTCAACAACCAACACAGAGCCGGGACACCATCATTTTTATGGTTCATGAGTGTCCCTAAGATCAAAACTCTCCAGTTGCCCGTGAAAGGGTCAACTATTACAGGCAGAACTAAAACTATACAGAGCAACGCACAGCTTCCTCAGCATTATCGTTATGGTAAATGCATTGGTAAATTTCACAGAGCTGATTTGGGGCTATGCCTTCATGCAGGCTGACAACCTAACATCAGAGGAATTCAGGAGAACTCAAAATAGTGCAGCTTAGGTACAGCATCTGCTGGGCTGACTTCCAGGAGGTTGGGGGGGACCACAGACCCTTAAATGGTCCTCTATAAATACTGTTCTTCTCAAGTCATTGAATGGCTCAGTTTGAGGTTCATTTTCCAGCTGGTACCTGGAGCGCAATTGGCTTAGGCATGGAGTTAAATCACGTAAACATGGAAATGAGAACTGCTTTCTAATAATAGCTCAGAAACCTGACATGAACTTAAACGGGAGACGACCCACCCAGCCAGAGAGTAGATAAAGCCCTGGAAGAACCCAAGATGGATGCTACTGAGCCCTGGTAAAGACAGAGTGCTTGACCATGGACATCAAGAATCAATATGGCCAGAACTTTCCGTCATGAGCTAGGTTCTGTTATAAGCTTGGGTGGACCCAGCAATAATCCATCAGAAGGTGGAAGTGGTACATCTGAGGTTGAGTCTGAGCAGGATCAGAGGGCACAAGAAAACCTGTACAACTGTACCTCTCAGCTTACACTTGCTGATCTATGGGGAAGCCCTTTGGCCAACCAGATGGATCAGAAATGAGCTGAAGCTGGGGTCTTGGCCTGCCTGGTAGGATGGGGGATGTATATGAGTATAAGCTAATATGGGTGGTGGCTGCACTGTAGTCCCATTCAGAGGTGGCTTGAAAAACAGAACTGCCAGTGGAGGACATGGTCATCCACTTTGCATGGAAAGAGAAGTGGCCCAAGGTGAGTCTATCTATGACTCACGGTAGAGGAGAATGGCTGGACCTGTGGTCATTTCCTAGGAAGAAGAAGTGTTGGAGGACTGGGGAGAAGGAGCTCTGGAGGAGTCCTGTGGGTGACTCATGGGAGTGGGCAGAAAGTAAGAAGAGATTTGTAATACATATTAATGCTCAACAGAGAGCATTCACCACAAGAAAGGCACTAAATGACCAAACAGAAAAAACAACTTACCAGTTGACATCAACCAGCCTCTATCATTGGCCTCCCCAGTGCTGGCATGATGGGCTTGTGAGTGATGCAGCTGTGGTGGCAGGGATGAAGGTCATTGAATGGGCCCAAGGGTATGGGCTCCCACTTACCAAGCCTGATCTAGCTACTGTGGCCACTACATGGCAAATAACAGGCCTCAATACTGAGCCTCCAGTATGCCGTCATCCCTTGAGGAGATCGCCTGGCCATTCGCTGGCAAATTGACTATATTGGACATGTTTCATCCTAGAAAGCCAATGATTTCTTTTGATAAGAATAGACACATTCTAGGTATGGGTTTGCCATTACTCCTGCCTGTGGGGTGTCAGCCAGCACCACTATCTGGGAACTTATGGAGTGTTTGTTGGACTAGTAGATTAGCACAGGATCCAGAATAATATTATGTTAAACCAAGAGACCCACTTTACAGCAAAGGAGGTACCGTCATGGGCTGAAGCCCATGGCATTCACATTACCCAAAGCTGACACACGTTTCAGTGTTGGGGGTGGCTTGTTGAAGGCATAGCTGAAGGACCAATTTGGAGATGGTATTTTACAAGGATAGGATACCATCTTCCAGGACACAATATACAGTTTGGATCGAAGAGCTGTCTACGGCACTGTGTCCCATAGAAAGAATATGAGGGTCTGCAGACCAGGGAGTGGGAAGTGGGAGTGGCCCCACTTACCACCACTCCCAATGATCCACTTGTGTTTCCTGTCTCTGCAACTCTAGGCTCTGCCGGTTTCCAAGTTCTGGTTTCCAAAAAGGGGAAGACTTCTACCAATGGGCAAAGTAATAGTTCTATTGAACTATAACCTATGGCCACTGCTTGGGCACTTTAGGTTCTTTGTGTCCAGGGGCAGCAGGTGAGAAGGGGAGTCACCATCTTGGCAGGTGTAATTGACCACAGTCATCAGGAGGAGCACGGGCTGCAGTTACACAGTGGGGCAAGGGGAACACTTAAGAAATTCAGATGCTCTACCTGGGCATCTCTTGACCATTTTTGGATGATAAATGGACAAAGGATGAAACTCCAGCCTGAGAAGTCTTCAGGACAGGCAGAAATGCTGGCTGAGGATGAGGGGAATCTGGCACAGATTTTCGAGGAGTGAGATGAGGAGTCTTAGCTGCAGTCCTGAGACCAGATGCAGCAGCGGGGGCTGTGATGTGTCCCACCAACTTTCCTCTTCCATGTTTCCTCCCAGGAAGAGGGGCCCCCCAGAATCCTAGAGGAGCTACTCCGGGCACTCGTATGAAGTGGTTCTGAGTGTACAAGGTGGGGGCCTGTCTGGGACATGTGTCTCCCTCACTGGATTCTCCTGCAGAGGGACTTGTCACCCCAGTTATTCAAGTACTGTCGGCAGATAACTCTCAGCTGCTAGCCCTCCGGGACTGCACCAGCTACAGAAGCCACCTTGCTAAGGTCATGCTGTCTTCCTGGGGCCCACATCTCATGGCATTGACATGGGAGTATAAAGACCCATCCTTCTTATCCCTACTCAGCGCTACTCTGACCCAGCGGACTAAGTGCTGGGGTCGAAATGCCAATCCAAGAGCCTTCATCCCTTGGTCAGATGTCCAGATTTTGCTTGAAGTGTTTGATTTTTATTTTATGTCTAGCATTATCGTGTAACTCTCTCAGCTGCCTCGGTTTCCAACATTTGTTTAAAGAGAATCTGGGTTAGTAACTGGAAAGTACTCTATCACTGGGCTGGTAATCTGGCCCTTGGTAATAAAAGCATCTCTTATGGGTGGGCCCAGAGGAGGTGCATCCTAAGTGAAGCTGTCTTCAGCATTCCTCTGAGGCTTCGCAGTACCATGCAAGGCTTTATTTTTTAATGTTTGGAGGACCCTGAATGCTGATCAGCTGAAATCTCAGTCCTTACATTTTATTACCAAGTTGTTAAACCCATAGGGGCAAAAGTGCAGCAGAAATGTGCACACAGGTTAAATTATTTCCAAAGTTGGGACTGGTTTCACTTGCTCTTTATTATTTATTTATTTACTTATTTAAAAATTAAATTTATTTATTTATTTTTAAAATAAATTTATTGATTTATTTATTTTTGGCTGCATTTGGTCTTCATTGCTGCGCGCTGGCTTTCTCTAGTTGTGGCGAGCGGGGTCTACTCTTCGTCGTGGTGCACGTGCTTCTCATTGTGGTGGCTTCCCTTGTTGTGGAGTGCGGACTCTAGGAACATGGGCTTCAGTAGTTGTGGCATGTGGGCTGAGTAGTTGTGGCTCTTGGGCTCTAGAGCACAGGCTCAGTAGTTGTGGCGCACGGGCTTAGTTGCTCCGCGGCCTGTGGGATCTTCCCGGACCAGAGCTCGAACCTGTGTCCCCTGCATTGGCAGGCGGATTCTTAACCACTGTGCCACCAGGGAAGTCCCTCACTTAATCTTTAATTGAGCCAAAACCATTTAAGCGAAGCCAAAAAGGCTGAGTTCAGTCCTTAGGGAAGATGGACTAGAAGACTCGCTTGCTATGGAAATTCTTTCACAGTCTTACATGGGAGCAAGTGTGGACTTCAAGTTTAGTTTTGCTTGTGGAGATAACAGGCTGACTTTTGGAGCCCTTGTTTGGCAATTATATAGTAATGTACTAAACTGTGTCTTAAAATTGTGCAAGTTTCGAGTGTGGCAGGAGCTTCATTCTTGTTTTTTTTTTGCAGTACGTGGGCCTCTCACTGTTGTGGCCTCTCCCGTTGCGGAGCACAGGCTCCGGACGCGCAGGCTCAGCGGCCATGGCTCACGGGCCCAGCCGCTCCGCGGCATGTGGGGTCTTCCCAGACCGGGGAACGAACCCGTGTCCCTTGCATCGGCAGGCGGACTCCCAACCACTGCGCCACCAGGGAAGCCCCAGGAGCGTCATTCTTTCAGTGAAGCTTCCTTAGTTGGCTTCTCACAGCTTAGAGGTAAGTCTAGGGTTACGCTGCAAGGCAGCGTAAGGTCACAGGAACTTCATTGAGACTGAAAATTAGACGCTGAGCCACGTTAAATCAGAAACCATATTTGCCTCGTTGTCTTTGTAGCTCCAATGCCAAGTCCAGGCCCTGGCACATAGTAGGTGCTCACTGAGTATTTCTGAAGGAATTCTCTCAGATTACCTGAGGATCCACGAGCTTCTCAGATACGGAATCAAAGCTTCTGATGCTCTTTTCTCTAATGAGATTTGGAGTCTGTGTTTGTGAGGTTCTTATCTTACTCAGGAATCTAAGGCATGTAGCTAGTAGCCTGTAAGGGAGGCCATTGGGCAGGCAAAAAAAAAAAAGTCCTATTTTTGCACTAAGGGGCTGTGACTCCATCTTTGTGTGTGTCTGTGTGTGTTTAAATGAACTGATACTCCATGTATGTGTATGTCTGCTCTGTGCGTGGGAGTGGGGGTGTGCTCTGGAATTTTGAGTTGAATGAGGGACCTTGTGCTGGTACGGGACACTCCCACCACCACCCACCCCCTCCCTGCAAGGTGTAGCTCAAACAAACTTAGGTTACAGCCCCTCACTGGCCACTGCTGGCTTCGATGCCTTTTATGCAGGTGTAGGATTCTCACTTCCCCCAGAAAGCGGGATGGGGCTGAAGAAGGAACCCTAAACAAAAAGTGGTAGGATGTGTGTGGGGAAATCCAAAGGATTTCATTGGAAAGAGAAATGTCAGCAGAAGTTCCCAGGAGAGCCACGATCAAACATGGTTTCCAGACAAAACGGGTCTTGTAATATCTGCCTTCAGTCTTGTGCCAGCATTCTGACCCAGGGGTGATGTACCAAACCTAGGATGGGACCAAGACCTTGACTTGTTGCATAGCAAGTCCTGTCAGAGCTGGGGCTCTGCAGGTGGCCTGAGGGCCAGGCCACTCTGGCTCAATCCCGGGGCTAGTTGGACTCACTGAGGGGGCAGGGATCCAGAACCTCCCAGCAGAAAGTGAAGAAGCCTGGGGACCAGTGCCGTGTCCTGGGGAATCTGGGGGCAGACAGTAGGTGGTCAGCAAGGCAGACCAGCTGACCAGAGGATCCTAAGGCTGTGAGAGCTTCCATAGGACTCCTGATAGCCCTCTAGGACGCTGGGGCTCTGGCGAGGTAACAAGGGCAGAGGCAGAGGTGGTCAGCAGGTAGAAGCAGAAATGCGATCGCTAAGGACTGATGCTTAATGGCAAGAGCAAAGAAAGCTTCCAGGTTCTGAGAAATCAGGATCCTAGGCAGGCCCTGGGACAGATATGCAGACACAATCGGTCAAAACTTGTTTCTGGAACTGGGCATAAAATAACAATAGCTGGCTTAATTTGAGGCATGCTATGTGCTGTCTTTGCTTTTGACCCTTGAGAAGGATATGATTTCATTTAATAGTCACAAATCTCTCACCATGGGTAAAATTTTTCAGATGAAGGAACAGAGACTTAAAAAGCCTAAATAACTTGCCCATAGTCATGAGGTCACAGAAGCCAGTGGATGGGGGAGCTGGGACTTAAACCCAAGTCGAGAACTCTGCAGTTTGTGGGCTTAACCACTACACTGCACTGCATGGTGAAAACTTGGTCGGGGAGTAGGGGCAAGGTGAAGGGCGAATGACAGTGAACTCCAACTGGGGCTGGTCCAGCGCTGCCGCAGCGCGTTCACACGCGTTATATCATTTACTCTTTACAGTGCCCTTGTCCTCATTAAAAAAAAAAATTTCCAGTGAGTGATCTGAAGCACATAGAGACTAAGTGGCTTGCCTAAAATCCCACAGGAAGGAGGCAATAACCCAACTAATGGGACTGGGGCGCAGGTCAGAGCAAAACCAGCAGCAAGGCTGCCCTGAAGCTGATGTGCTGTGGGGAAGGAAGAGACCTACACATCAAGAATGTAATACCTGCTGTGCATTCAGTCCTTCTTAATCCAGAATCTGAGTTAGTAAATATACCCTAGGATAGGGAGTGATTTTAAAGACACACAACTTCAAGGAGTCTGACTTCCTGTACTAGGTGTAAGGAGTGGCTTTCGCTTGATATAACCCAATGATGCATTTATTCTTCATAAGGAATGAGTCATGGATTTAGTCCTTACATTGAGCTCAACACCTTACACCATCTCCCTGCTCAAAGACAGCTGAATCAGTCAGTGCTATTATGGAGTAAGTGAAAGCTAATTTTAACTTTAGCATATGTGTCCTTTCTTTTGAGTTCTCTAAACTTGGGTATCATTAATTAGTCATACCGAGCCAAGAGAATTAGGCAGGTTATTTCATGCACTTTTAAAAAAAGGTTGTAAAACTCTGACTAAAACAGTACCTTTGTCGTATGTACTGTTTAGTGAATGGTAAAGATCTAACACAATATTAGAGCATCATAGGATTAGAAACTACCCATCAGGTAACCATCAATCAATCAACAAATGTTTCTTAACTGCCCACTCTGTGTCCCACAGTGTTCTAGGCCTGAGGCTGGAAGGTCACTTGGAGAGATCATTTAGACTAGTGCTTTTTAAACCATCCGTGAAGAAAGACCATTAAAAAAAATTCCAATCCATCGTTGACCAATATTTTGCAATACACAATAAAACTGGGTTATGAGAAAAACGATCACATGTCATAGCAATATGAAATTGCTAAAAACGTTTATAAACACTCTCAGTTTTCGTACTTTTTCTCATTGCAATAACAGTTCATGGACTGGAAGTGGTCCACAGACCACGCTTTGATCAGTCATGATTTGAACAAGGCATGACCATTCTGAAACCATCCAACAACTGAAAAACGAGCTTTTGCTTTTTCTTCCAGTTTTAGAATTCTTTTTGCTTATCATGTTAGTGGACTTTCCAATGCTTGATGAACCTATTAAAGAAACTATTATTCAAGGTAAACCACACTTTTACCAACTGAGAGATAAGGGAGAAATAGTTCCTTTGGAGACCAACCTATGAAAGGTACATAAAGAATGAAAGAAGGAAATATAAAATATAAACCCAAGCTGAGGGGAAAAAGGGAGGCCAAGGTCTCACAAATGGTAAAAAGCCTGCTTTCACAGAAAAACTATGACTTACAAGATAGCTGCTAAAGGAATATCTGACTGCGTGGAATTCACATAGATACAGAATGAAGAAATCTATTTTTATAGAATTGTCCTTTCTGGCACAGTTCTTGATGCCGTGGCAGAAAACATATTCACAAGAACTTTTTTTTTTTTTTTTTAACTTGGAATGAAGTTAACAGAGCATTTTGGCAAGAGCAAAAAACAGGGCATAAAATTCATGAGATCAAATTTTTCTTTTCCCTAGATGCTTACCCAGGGGCAAAAGCCAGGAAAAAAAAATAAGAAGAGATAAACTTAAACTTAATTTGTCTTAAAGACATCAACTACATAGAAAAAAAATTCTAAATGCAAAAGTCAAATTCTAAAATCTCAGTTTCCCAGAAGTGTCTAGAAATAAAAACTTTCTCACTCTAATTGGAAAGAGTATTCATATTTCACTTTTAATGCTAACTCAAGGCACTTAAGAATAGAAGCTGCAAGTAGTAGGTGATACTGATCAGCTCACATTAATGAATAAGAAGAGACAAATTTCTGACTATTGTGGTTGTCTACTGTTGTGTAAGAGACCATAAGCCAGTGGCTTAAAACAGCAACTCTTCATTTGTTCATGATTCAGCAACCTGGGCTGGAATCAGCTAGACAGTTCCGCTGATCTCACATAGGATCTCTCATGCAGGTGGCTTGATCTGATGGCCTGAATAGGTCTTTTAAGACCAAGCTGGCTTTGCTCACATGCTTTGCATGGTCTCACATATTCCAGAATCTCTCTCTACATACCTTCTTTCTCCAGCAGTATGGTTGGACTTCCTTACAGCATGCAGTCTATGTTCCAAGAGGGAGAATTCTAAGATGACAAGCACTTATCAAATCTCTGCTTGCATCAAACTTGTTAATATCTCATTTGCTAAAGCAAGTCACTGGACCAAACTCAGACCCAATGTGGGAAGGAACAACACAAGGGCAGGAGTTCTGAGAGGCATGGTTCATTGGGAGCCACTGATGTAACAGTTAATTATAAAATAAAAAAAAATTTAACTAAATTATGTTTAAAAGTTATACAAATTCCATTATTCTGAATAAGGCAGAATTACATTACTTAGAAAATCCAGCTGATGTTCTAGAGATTGTAAAATGGCATCAGTATTTGGGAACACTCTTAATGGCATGAAGGACTATAAAAACTCACCAGATTACACCAACCAAGCCAACCGATCAATAGTATTTACTGAGCACCTACTAAGTTATTATCACTATGCAAGGTGGTATGGAAGACACATTTTCCTTGCATTCAGGGTACCTACGATGGAACTGAATACAAACAATATTTAACGTTGGAAACAGTGTAAGACAATATAACCATGTGTTAAGCTGTGCAATACAGACCACAAAGCAGTAAAGAATTTCAGACTTTTAGTCGTCTCCTTTCAACATAGGAGATATGGTCTCAGAATTGGAACAATCCATTACTAACCCAAGACTGTGCAGGTGACGACAACACCTGTTGGGCTCTACTAGTACTCCTCTCCGGGTGGAGGACACTGGTTCTATGAATGCAGAGAACAAGGGCACTCAGACACTTAAAGAAAGGTGGTTATACATTCTCAAGGCTGAGTCCTTGTCCTTTCAGAAGGCAGGTGCCTTGCAAGTCAATTTGTCAGCATCTTCCTGGTTCTCCTTTTTTGTTAGTAACCTACAGTCTGGCCACAGGGCTACGTTCAAGTGCACTGGGAGGGGATAACAGCTGGATAGTTATGCCACATGGTGGAGAATGTGACGGCATTTGGAGCAGAGGAAGAGCAGGGAAGAAAGAACACTGATTCTCCTCTAGGCACCTACTTCTGTTCCAGACACTCTGCTAGACCCTGGGGATACAAAGTGAATTAAACCTGGTGCCTGTCCCCAAAGAGCTCCCTGTCTCATAAGTAGGCAGATATAATGCTCCACAGAGGTGTGGATAGTGTGCTGTGTGGGCACAATGACAGGAACGGCCAGCTCTGAGAGTAAAGGGAGAGTCCTGGGTAAGCCTATGGAAAGTCTGCTGAGTAAGGTGATGCTTGAGGTGAAGTTTCAAGAGCAAATTGGAGTATACTTGTCACCTAGGTGGAGAAGGACATTCCTGACAGAAGATATAGCCATGCGCAAAGTCATGGAGACTCACTGAGGACCAGGAAATCGTTCAATAAGGCTGAAGACTATGGTCCAATGCAGGCAAGTAATAAGGAGATAGGGCAGAATAGAAGCTTAGGACGAGCTTATGGACCAACTTACAAACCAACCTACTAAGGAGTTTAGACTTTATCCTAAGCAATGAGAAACATTAAATGTGTTCAGCAGGGTAGAGACATGATCAAATTTACATTCTAGTAACAGCACTGCCCAAAGGAAATTTCTGCAGTGATGAAAATGTTCTATAATCTTCTCTGTTTAATATGGTAACCACTAACCACATGCGGTTATTGAGCACTTGAAATGCAGCCAGTGTACTGAGGAACTAAATTTTTAATTTTTAAACTTAAATTTAGATAGCCACATGTAGCCCTTGGCTACCATATTGGACATGTCAGCTTCAGAAAAATCCCTGTGGCAGCAGTGTGGAGGATGGATTGGATGTGGACAAGACTGGAGGGAGTTGGAAGACTGTAACAGCTCAGGTGGGAGAAATGTGGTCTTGAATTAAGGCTGGGGCCATGGAAATGCAGTTGAGGCAACCAAATTGAGAACTGTTTAGGAAATGAAATGGACAGAATTTGGTATCTTATTTGACAGGAGGGAGCAGCCCTGATCATGAGAAGAAGATGGGTACTCAAGGGTAGGGACACGTAAGTCCACTTAGGAGGATGAGGCCAAATCCAGTCTGTGGAGCAGTAGGAAGCTGGGCAACGCCTTGATCTGGCACATATGCTGGTCTTCCACTGTTATGCAAAATAGATTGTAAGAGAGAGAGACTGGAGGCAGCGAGAGCAGCAGGGTAGCTGCTCTTTGCCTGACTGAGGGTGGTCTGGATAAATAAGTGAATTCAGGTGAATGGTAACCAATGTCATTTAAGCATAAGGGATCATGGAAAAAGAATAATCAATGAGAAAGCCATGTTTTCCAGTCTGATTGAGGAAAGAAAAGGGAAAAGGGAATTAATGATTGTTAAGCATCTATTAATTAGCTCTATGGTATATACGTTCACAAAAATTTTTCTCTGGGATACTAGACAAATTGGTGTTGTCACTGATGGAAATGGATGGGCCAAGAAGGGGGCATGTTGGTAGGTCCCACTGCATATATTTTGAAAATGAGGTATATCCTAAGTGGAAGACGTTTTTCTGTGTATGTTTGTTGAGAAAAGACAATTAAGAATGTCTAAACCGTAGGATTAAAAAAATTATGAACAGTTTTAAAAGATTTCTTTGACAGTGGGTAGTTTCAAGGTAATAGATCTGATACTATTTTATTTGCTGGCCCACATAAATGGAAATAGCTAAAAGGACTTTGGCCTTCAGAGTTACTAGGAAAATAAAGCATGTTAAGCATAATAGAGTGCAAGCAACAGGCAACAACTAAACCAAACAGGTGTTTAATGTTATTGGTCCAGCTAAACCCAAGCGAACCCAGTTCAATATTCCAACATAATTTTAAAATAAAGCAATAAGTCTACTTAGTTTGTGAGATGAGAAAAATGGAGTCACGACCCATGTGGTAACTTAGTTGTGAGGCCTTGGATAGCTTCTTATTTACCACTGAACATTTCATTAGGAGGGTCTTCTTTCCGCTCCCGTATATGTAAAAATATTACAACAATAATAATTCAGTTGTATTAGTTAAGGTAACACTACTTTAACTTCATAAAAACCCCCAAATCTTGGTGGCTTAATGCAATGAAAGTCTGTTTCTCATTTATGAGAGTGCAGTGTGGGTGTGTAGGAGGCAGGCTCCCACATGGGACCCGCTCCTTCCATCCTGTGGTCCTCTGCCTCCTAGGGCTTTGGAGCCCTGAGCTTCCAGGCAGGAAAAGAGGTAAAGCATGAAGGATCTGCAAGAGGATTTTATGGACCACTTCTCACTTTTTCATCGGTTCAGAATCAGTCAAGGACCACACCTAGATGCAAGTCGGGTGGGAAATGTATCCCTGGGGCCACCAGCCACTTCACAGAACAACTCTACCCTATGGAAAGAGAGAACCGATCCTTGGTGGGCAGCTAGTCATTTTATCCCACCAGACTAGATTATGTTGAGAGTTCCCATGACTCTTTGGTGTTTCTTTTCCTCACCTCTTCGCATTATTTACGTACCATCGACTCTGTCCCTCCCTCATCTCCTCCCACCTCCTCAGAGCCACGCATGAAGTTCACTCATATTTTCCAGTTGATTTATAGGCCTGGCTGTCTAACCAGCCACTCTCAGAATCATCCATGAAGAACGCAGTGTCTGAGATAAGGAAATAGCTTGTGAGTCCCATGAACATCGTTCAGTACTCTACTATAAACCTAGAGTAAAAAAGGAGAGAAATGAGCAAGTTGAATCTACCTTGACTTCTTAACAAGTAAGTATTGTATCATATGATATCACCTATATGTGGAATCTAAAAAGATGATACAAATGAACTTATTTATAAAACAAATAGACTCACAGACATAGAAAACAAACTTATGATTACCAAAGGGGATAGCGAGTAGTGGGGGAGAGATAAATTAGGAGTTTGGGAATAACATATATACACTATTATATATAAAATAGGTTAACAACAAGGACCTACTATATAACACAGAAAATTATACTCAATGTCTTGTAATAACTTATGATGGAAAAGAATCTGTAAAAGAATATATATGTATAACTGAATCACATTGCTGTACGCTTGAAACTAACAAAACATTGTAAATTAACTATACTTCAATTAAAAAAAGTATTGAAGTTAGCACCCCAATTTGTTCTGTGAACTGCTCAGCATTAAGAGGGTTATTAAAGAGATGAGAGATTTCAGTGATTATATGGTTACAAAATTACCTATTAACCCTGTGTTCTAGGGCTCAAGTGAAATTCATTCCATCTTGGTAAATTTTGACAGGTATTTACCAACCTGCTGCTCTGTATAAGGTACTCCGATAGAGATCTCAAAGGATACCAAGAAAAAATTCTTTGGGCCAGCCTCTGACCACAGGAGTTTTCATCTTTTATTGTGAAATAACCTTTTATTGGATCTTTTGGGCAAATTCTTACCAAAATACATGTCTCTGAAGTTAGGTATTTTTTTTCTTCTTAATTTAATTTTTATTTTATATTGGAGTATAGTTGATTTACAATGTTGTGTTAGTTTCAGGTGTACAGCAAAGTGATTCAGTTATACATATATCCATTCTTCTTCAGATTCTTTTCCCATTTAGGTTATAATCCACAAGGACCTACTGTATAACACAGGGCGCTCTACTCAATATTCTGAGATTCTTTCTACATGGCAAAAATTCTTGCTGGTCTCCTCTGGGTACCATCATTGGGCTGAGATAGCTCCAATCATTTATTTATTTAGTCCTTGTCAAAGTGAGGTATTTTGGACATGGAAACAAAGTGCAGTGTGGTTGAACATTGCCAGTAGTGTTGCCTCCTGTGGTCACAGAGATACTTCAACTGGGTTCAAATCCTTAAACTTAGGGTGGCCCAAAAGGAGAACATGTGAAAATGACTCAAGAAGATAATTTAGAGGCTGCTTTCTAATTTTCACTCAAAATCTCTGCCAGATAAGTTACTTAACCTTCATGTCAAGAGAATGAAGGCTCCATTTCTTAAAACTCCACTTAGCCTGAGCCAGATGATTTAATTACTCACTACCTTATTTTCACTCATCCACAGAATGAGAATAATAATAATGAGAAGAATGGCCCACTTACCTTTCAGGGTTAGCTCTGGGCTGATAGGAAAAAATTTCATTGTAAAGAAAAGGTACTGTTACCTAGGTTTAGCCTTTCTTTTATCCTAGCACTACTGCTTGTAATAACACACACTTGGGGTGGAAAAAGGAATCCTCCTTAATAACAAATGTATAAAATTACCTGCTCTGCCCAACTGCATATTTCACATAAAGGCCAAACTGGAGTGTGTGTAGCAACAGCTGGAGAGGAAATTCATGTAATTGGAATGTGAATGCTTCACAGGGCCTTTGGTGGAGCTAACTACCAGAGAGTGCCCTAATGCAGTGTACCAGTGTCAAGGTTCCAACCGAAGCTGGGTTCTGCCTGCAGTGAGCAGAAACATTGGATACTGAGACTTCCGCTCCACTTTGGTTAACACTGGGGTTTCTGAGCTGAGACGATGAATCAGACACAGGCCATGTGCCAAGGGAGCATCACTACTTTACAAGGAGCCATTAGATTAGGGGTCCGGAGCAGGGGGCCCACCACAAAAGGCAGTGGGGGTAAGGTGTGCTGTAATCCCAGGCAGGCACAGGCTGGGCCCTGGACACCATTTTGTGGTAATGAGGACTTGGTCAAGTCCCTTAACCTTGACTTCTGATCTATAAATAAAAGTGGGTGGTGTTAGATTCGTGTTTTCCAAAGCCCAGGGGTCTAGGGGCAATTCTCAGTTTTCAAAATGACCAGCAGAAACCCTGCCTTTATTTAGCAACACAGGTAGATGGAAGCTCACTTTCTCCACTTTGAGCTGGAATGATTAAAGCTCAGCGTGGTCATGCTAATTACTTCATGATAAGCCAAAGGCTATATTGACAGTTATATAGATCTTTGATAACATGGAAAATATTTAAGAAATACAGTTTGTGAAATTCTTTCCAAGCAGGAGATCATGGGAGAAGAGTAATAAAAGGATATTAATATATATCCTTATATTCCTATATTTTATGATAGAATGGTTGGGTTCCAAAAGATGCTCTTGATCTTTGGGTTTGCAGTGAAGCTGGCCAGTTGGACAGCAGAACTTCCCTCATCGTTTAGTTACCCTGGTTTTCAGGGGGAGCTCTCGCCAGGCTCTTGTGTGGTATTGCAAGAAGCAGTAACACCTTCTGTTTTTCTGTTTTGTTTGTATTCTTTTCACTGCTGTTGGTGACCCACAGACTGCTGTTGGTTTAGAACGATATCATTGTTTTCTCTACGAAGTGATGATACAAGAGGAAAAGTGCAACTTGTTTTTAAAGTGAGACCAACCAATGGTAAGTTGTAGTTTAACAATACAATTTTAAGAAGAACAGTAATAATAAGCAGGTCCCAGGATTGATATAATCCCAGTTCATATTCCTAGGATGACTTGGGAGGGCAGAAGGAAAAGCTGCCATATTGGGGAGGGGGTAGAAAAGAAGGAGAAGGAC
The DNA here is from genome assembly GCF_003676395.1 of Aethalodelphis obliquidens. Lineage (NCBI taxonomy): Eukaryota > Metazoa > Chordata > Mammalia > Artiodactyla > Delphinidae > Aethalodelphis > Aethalodelphis obliquidens. The sequence continues at coordinate 3,233,798 of NW_020837976.1, forward strand.
AAAATCTATGCTTTCACCTAAAGAAGCATCAGTCATGAGGATAATGTTAGACCCATCACTGTATTAATGGGACATGATCGAGTCTGACTATGCCCTTGCAAGACAGTGAGTTTACCACCCTTGCGTGTCTACATTTCTTTGCGACAATGGCATGGCAAGTTGCATTTCTATCTTAAGATCTGAAAGACACAGCTATGCATGAATCACTGCTGAAGTATTGAGAGGTCAGCCAAACCCCAAATTCACTGTGTTAGTTTGGGTTTGTTTACACCCAACTATGCGTGTCTGTCGCACCCACCCCTCTAGAGCTAAGTAAACCAATAGCTCCTCTTGTGCTTGGGACACTTCTGAAGCCTTCACACCTCACATGGGCCTCACCCAGGTGGCTTTCCCCACCCCCCACCCCCCGAGTCCTCCTAGGAGCATGAACTGAGAATCGGAAGCTCTGGGTCCTGCCTATTATTCCTATTTTTCTTAAAACATGGGCAAGTCATTTAATTTCTTCAAGCATCATCTTTCCCCATGAAAACATAAGAGCCCCATTTTGCCTTAAAAACACAAGTGTGCCTTCTGTTTGCTGCCTTAGTGTTTAAAAGCACTTGCTCATACATTTCTTCATTTAAACTTCAGAGCAGCCTTTCTCCCCTCCCCAACCAAAGTGTCAATATTCCCATCATTTTTCCCGTATCTAGAACCACGGAGGGTCGGTGCTCCCGGGATGTCTGTTTTGGATACATAGCCTTTACAGAGAGAACTTTACTAACAAATATGAACTTCAGATATGTACCTTTTATTTGTTCATCTTTAAAGCTATTCTCAGTGGGCAAACACACCTGTTGTGCCCTGACTTCACAAAGTTATTTTTCAATTGCAATGATATTTTATACCTTCTGACTAGGGAGTGTAATAAAACATACCAAAAAGAAATGTTGTCACGTACAATACAGCAATTTTTATGTCATGCTCGTAATTTTTGCCTTTTGGAGCAAAATGCGAAGTTCTATGAGGAAGAAGCGTTGTTGTGAATCCACAGATGGTCAGTTCTGCTGCTGAGGATTCTGACATCAGAACCTCTCAGTGAACAGGCCTGGCAGCGTAGGGGGTTACTGGCTGGGTCGAGAACAGTTACTTCAATGTAGAATTTAACTTCTTTTTTTTCTTTTTTTTTTGCGGTACGCGGGCCTCTCACTGTTGTGGCCTCTCCCGTTGCGGAGCACAGTCTCCGGACGCGCAGACCCAGCGGCCATGGCTCATGGGCCCAGCCGCCCCGCAGCATGTAGGATCTTCCCAGACCGGGGCACAAAGCCATGTCCCCTGCATCCGCAGGCAGACTCTCAACCACTGTGCCACCAGGGAAGCCCTTCGCCTTCTTATCTGCCTATTGATAAAATAATTTTGGAATCTTAGCTGTTTGTTGAAAGTTTTCCTGCAAATGATCTTGTCCGGAAGGACTTTATAAAAAGAATGTAAAATCTTTCTCACTTTTCTGCAATCTTCTTTCATCAGTTTAGATAGGACCATACCACCTCTGCAGGACTATTCCAGGTAGTGCTGGGCACTCGTTCAGTTGCTTTATTAAAATATGAATGTTCTTATTAGGGCAAAGCAGTGTAGGTTCATGACTAGTTAGTTCTCTCCTTTCAACTGTTCCCCTTCAATCCCCATCTCAATCTTTGTTCGAGCAGTGCTCTCACACACTCCCTCGTTTTTCCTTCTCCGTCTTTCGAAGCTCTAGTCCTTCTTCCTCTGGGGCACTTGTGTCCGTCCTGGCCTGCAGCAATGACACCCCCCTCTAATTGTTAGAGACCTCTGCGGGCTCCGTTTTGGTGAGATGTCCTGCGTGCAAGACCACGCCTCAGCCCTGGGAGGTGGGGGGTTCGCATCCTTTTCCCCAGAGGCCGATGTGACAGCTCGAGTAATACACTCGATGTCTCTGTTCACCTGTAAAATATAGCAGATGGGGCATCTGAAGAATTTCCTCCAAAGTACCTTCACCTCTGGGCACACTACAACTTGCACTAGTGGCTGTCTTTAAATTGTGTACGTTCTGCCACTCCCAGTTCCCCAGAGATCCTTTGATCTCACACTCAGTACGCGTGTGCAGTGCCACAGGTATCGTTGGCGCCCAGGGTCTGAGAATTGACGGGACTTGTCCTTTGACAACTGAAACTCATCTGGGAAACCACAGTGTCTTTGGTGTAGATTCTGCAGGCAGTGGCAGTTGCCTCTGCTGTCTCACCCCATTTGCCGCGAGCCTCCTTCCCGCTAGTCCGAGATCCACCGTGAGGCTCTGGAGAAGAGGACTCTCGGATCTCTGCCCCGGCCGTGGGGAGGTGGGGCGGTCCAGGTCCCCGCCTCAGCCGCGGGGGTGGCAGCCGGGGACACGCCTTTTGCTCTCCCAGCCGGCGAAGCTGGCAGCGCGCAGCGCGCTGGCGGAGACAACGTCTGCGGGCCGAGGCCGGCCGCTGTCAGTTCCTTATCCGGCGGGTGCCAGCTGCGGCCGCAGCACGTTCCAAACCCGAGGAGCCGCCCCCTCGCCGCGGGCTCCCGGCGCGTGGGGCGCGGGCGCGCCTCCGCCGACACCGCCCACACTCGGGCCGCGCTCGCTGGTAGCCTGAGGATCGTCCGCCGAGAACGCGGTGTCCCCGAGCCCCTTCGCCGGCCGCCGAGGCAGGAGGACCGCGCGCAGCGAGATGGCGGCAGCCGGGCGGGCTCGGGGCTGGGCACCGCGGTCAGTGCTGCCACTGCTGCCGCTGCTGCCGCTGCTGCTGCTGCCGCCGCCCCCCGCCGAGTGCGCGACCGCTCGGGACCCCGCGGCCCCGGCGTGGCTCAGCCTGCACCCGCCCTACTTCAACCTGGCCGAGGCGGCGAGGATTTGGGCCACCGCCACCTGCGGGGAGCGGGAGCCCGGCGGCACGCGACCCCGGCCCGAGCTCTACTGCAAGTTGGTGGGGGGGCCCACCGTCCAGAGCAGCGGCCATACCATCCAGGTAAGGTCCCAGGTCCCTCCCGGGCGGGCTCCCTCCCCGCGCGGGCCAGCCACCCTGGGCGAAGGGGTCGGGCCTTTTCCCCGCACTCTCGGGACCCGAGGCGACCGGGAAGGGCTCCCCCAACCCCTGCGTGGGTCGGCGACCCCGGGAGGTGGGCGCGGTGCCCCCCGGGAGTGGTACTGGGGAACACCGCCTCCGCCGATGCGCCGCTCGGGGCTGGGATGGGTATGCTTTGCACATCCCGAGGTGAATACAGGCTGAGGTTAAGTTTGGGCTTGCCCAGGAGAAAGTCCGAAGCTGCGCTCTCGGGATGTATTGAACTGTGGTCCTGTCCTGCCTCCGTCACCCAGGTAGCGCCTGGCCAGGGCTTGAGCCCCCCTGGGCTTCACCGGTGCCCCTCCTTCGAGGCCCTTCATCTCCCCGACCTTATGCAGAGAAGCTGGTAGCAGTTAGATACCGTGGTGTATTTAAAGAGAGAACTTTTAGACTGTATCAGTAGTACCACTCCCATCTCACCAGAAAAACGCACCTCACCCCACAGCCTGAAGTACCACCATCCAGAGCCATTAGGCGCGAGTGGACAGACACGGTGCTCAGAGTCCATCGGACTCCTACTGCGAACACCTGTGTAAATGCTAGTGTCGCTGGTGCTTCATCAGCATCTGGAAATGTGCCAGGTCCTTACACACGAGCCTCACAACAGCGCTGGGCACTGGATCGGGTGACCAGGTTAAGAAATGTGCCGACGTCATCATGGAGGACATCTGGATTTGAACCCAGTCCTGACTCCAAATCCTCTTTAAACTAAGACGTCGTTGCCTCCCTCCCTCTCCCAGGAAGTATTGCTGAGCAAATTGTTGCCAGAAGAGGGAGTAATTTTGGAGTTTGGGCTCCCAAAGCGAAAGATTATCATTCCGAGTCTAGGTCAGTCTTTTAGAAGGTCTTTTGACTAAGCACTCCCATAAATGACAGGTTGTTGAACATGCAGTATATTCTTATGCGATAGATGCTCATTTATTTATAAATTACATGCATGTATGACTTTATTAATTTGTGTGTACTATAAAATATACAAAAATAGAAATAAAAAGAATAATGATGAAAATGCTGTTTTCTTTATTAAGAGCCCCAAATAGGGCTTCCCTACTGGTGCAGTGGTTGAGAATCTGCCTGCCAATGCAGGGGACACGGGTTCGAGCCCTGGTCTGGGAAGATCCCACGTGCCGTGGAGCAACTGGGCCCGTGAGCCACAATTACTGAGCCTGCGCGTCTGGAGCCCGTGCTCCACAAGAGAGGCCGCGATAGTGAGAGGCCCGCGCACCGCGATGAAGAGTGACCCCCACTTGCCACAACTAGAGAAAGCCCTCGCACAGAAACGAAGACCCAAAACAGCCATAAATTAATTAATTAATTAATTAAAAATTGCAACCTCCCTTAAAAAAAAAAAAGAGCCCCAAATTTTGCTTTCTTTAAATGTTTTGTGACTTTGTATAACCAGTTATAAACAAATATTCAAATGTTAATCATATATATAATTATTTTTGACAAGTGTAGTTTAGCACGTATGATATAGCCATTCATAGTTTTACATTAATACTGGAATTTAGTAGTTGTCATCACTGAAAAAATACCTCAAAAATATGTATATTCAAATGAAAGAACTGCATTGACTGCTGAGTTCCAGAACCAGCTGCATAATTTGCAGTCTATTGCAAAATGAAATGGAACTGCTTGTTCAAAAATTATGAATTTCAAGATGTGGGGATAGCAGAGCATTAAACTAAGTGAGAGGCCTTTCTAGGAGTGGGACCCTGTGAGAATTTCCTAAATTGTGGTACTCATACTTCTGCTCCATCCTCCAATTATTCTAAAAGTTTTTTTTAAGTAGAAACTTGGCCAGTATATGTTCATTTTTCAAGTGGAATTCAGTACTTCCTGATAGGAAAGTGTTGTGTTTTAATGCTATAAACAATAGATTCAAAGTTCACTCTTCATTTGGAAAAATGTTACAAAATTCTGTTTCCGTGTTTTTAAAATGTGCAAATATAAGAACTTTTAGAGTAACACAGTTCCATCTTTTCAGCAACAAAAGATGACACATTTCCAAACATCTGTTTTATGAAATGGTCTTTCCAAAGTTTGCATTTCTTTAGAACAGTATTTACTTTTTCACACTTTTTTTTTTTTTGCGGTACACGGGCCTCTCACTGTTGTGGCCTCTCCCGTTGCGGAGCACAGGCTCCGGACGCGCAGGCTCAGCGGCCATGGCTCACGGGCCCAGCCGCTCCGCGGCATGTGGGATCCTCCCAGACCGGGGCACGAACCCGCGTCCCCTGCATCGGCAGGCGGACTCTCAACCACTGCGCCACTAGGGAAGTCCTTTTTCACACATTTTTAAAACAACACCTTTTCTTTGATGGAACAAAGTACTTCCATTATTTTGTAAATATCTATCAGGTAGTATATTACTGGCAGTCACTTGTCATCCCAGCAAAAGTCAGCCAATTTGGAATTTTTGTGAAAAAAAAATGTATAACTCATCTTTAAATTTAAGAGGTCTTTTAAGTACTTTTCTATGAGAAAACCAGTGAGCCTGTGTAGTCAAAAGTATTTCATAATCACTCCCCATTTCAGTACAAGGTTTTAACTGTTCTGCTATTTAGGAGAATAGAATCCACATGTCCACTTTGCCAGGTGCACTTACACTTCGTGTGTCCTGATCAGATGATAGCCTGGTGAAACCTCTCTTCTCCCCTTGAACAGACACTCAGGACTCTTGTGACCTGCTAACTTGTGGACTGGATGAAGGCCTTTATAGGCAATCTGTATATTAAGTATTAGAAAAATTGAATTTCTTCACTTTAAGTAAAATAAACAGTTTTAATATTCCCTTCTTGCACCCCACTAGATTGCCTGGCACACCCAACTTTGGAGAGAATTGTTCTAATTGTGGGAAGAGTAAATGTAAGGAGAAGGAAGTTATCGAGGAAATTTTCAGCCGTCTCTGCTCCCCAGATTTGCCTAGAAATGGGCCAACTCTCATTCTCCTCAGCTGGAATTTTTATTAAGTATCATAAGTTGGCACTACTGTTTTGGGAAGTCCAGAAAAGTCACGTTTCTTGTTCTGATTGAGTTTCCAGAATAGGTGCTTAAACCTGGGTCCACAGGCCTAGATAGAGTAGGAAGTGCCTTTCTGAGCTCACTCAACAGACTGCATTTCTAGGCCAAGGTGTAGCCTGCAGGAAAAGGATGCTATCTGGTGTTTTGCCTTATTCTTTCTGTAAAAACTGGGGGTGAACAAAAGTGCTTTCTGCGTTCACAGTTGAGGGCCTGAGCAGGTGCACTGATTGCTGATGTGAGAGGTTCTCATGTAATGAGGAGAGAAGCATGTTGGAGACAAGAAGGAGAAGGCAAATTCCAGAAGCTGGGCTGTTAGACACTTGTTCTAGCCCAGTGTTGGCAGCAGCTGGTGCAGACCTGCCTTTCAGAAAAGTGGGTGTGGTGGGAGACAGGTGGAGGAAAGGAAGAGAGATTATGATTAATCATGTGCTGTACCTGAGTGATAATCATTTTGAATCTGCTCATGTACAGCTCAAGATGGGGAATGGAGAAGAGTTAACAAAAAAAGTTCTACTTCTTTGAACTTTCTAAAAATAAATCTTTGGGAGCCAGCCAGAGTTTAGAATTTCAGGCCAAAAGGATGCAAGAAATGTAAAAAAATGGATAAAAGTCACATCTTAGAAAAAAACCCAGGGTTTATGGTCCTGATTCTATAATAACAATGCTGATACTTGAACGGTAGCATGTGTCAACAGGCAGAGCATTTAAAAAGTCTGCATTTTGTTTGTTGGGTGAAAAATGTTTGCTGTGGTTTCTCTGGACTTAAGATTCATTAAATAAGATTTTATATACTTGCTACTGCTCAGACATTAAGTTTTTGGTGTTTGAGAGCTCTGTGATTCAGGGATCCTATCTGTCTGGTTCACGGCTATCTCTCCAGTGCTGAGCACAAAAGCCTGGAACAGAATAGGTGCTTGGAAAATATTGAATGAAAGGATGGTGGAGTGAAGGTACAGTTGAAGTTACTATAAAGAGGAGACAAGAAAAGTATGCAAATTAGTTCTATCCTGATGAAAAGTAATTATAACCGAAATATGTCACAATTTGCACTTTAACTTTAAATGAGTACTAACCTATGGAGTGTAAAGACATTATTACAGTCGGCCCTCAGTATCCTTGGGTTTCGCATCCACAGATTTAACCAACTGTGGGTCAAAAATACTTGGGAGAAAAAAAATCCAGAAAGTTCCCCAAAGCAAAACTTAAATTCGCCCTATGGTGGCAACTATTTACATAGCATTTACATTGTATTAGGTATTATAGGTAATCTGGAGGTGGTTTAAAGTACGTGGGAGAATGTACGTACGTTATATGCAAATACTATGATGCCATTTTATATAAGGGACTCGAGCATCTGCAGATTTTGGTATCTGTAGGGTTCCTGGAACCAGTCCTTCACAAATACCAAGGGAGGACTGAATTTACTGACATCTGATAGAGGTGATGATAAAATGGAAGTGGAAGGCTGTGTTGAAAATATAACCTTGGGTTTGGTTTAGCTTGACATAAACACTATGCTCACAAGAAATGACCTGCACGTATTTACCAAACATATGATCTTTTTTTTTCTTTTTTCTGGCCACGCTGTGCCGCTTGTGGGATCTTAGTTCCCTGACCAGGGATCAAACCCGCGCCCCCTGCAGTGGAAGTGCAGAGTTACCACTGGACCGCCAGGGAAGTCCCAGCAAACATATGATCTTGATTTTGTACATCGACAGTTCAACATATTTTTATAAGTTCTTTCAGTGCACTTTGCTTTATGCATAAGAATTTGTATTTAACCTAAATGATATTGATAGAGAAGTACACTCACCTGAGTTATGGCTAAGAGTGAGCATGCTTGCCACAAAGCAGTCCCAGTTGTGTGTTTGTGTAACTTGCACTAATAGCCATAAAGGAAACTCAACTTCACTAAGGCTCTGTTTACAGAACTATTGTGAAAGAGAGCCATTTGTTAACTACAACAAGGGCCTTTTCCTTTGTGATACAGATGTGAAGATTTTGGGGAAATCTAAAACATTTACTGTGTCCATTGATATATTTGTAACAATTATTAATAGAGTTATTTCAAAACTTCAGATGATTACAGCCAGCAGTTGAAGGACAAATGATTCTGTTTTTAAATAAATTCATTTATTTATTTTTGGCTGCATTGGGTCTTCGTTGCTGCGCGTGGGTTTTCTCCAGTTGTGGCAAGTGGGGGCTACTCTTGGTTGTGGTGCACGGGCTTCTCATTGCGGTGGCTTCTCTTGTTGCAGAGCACGGGCTCTAGGCATGTGGGCTTCAGTAGTTTTGGCACGAGGGCTCAGTAGTTGTGGCTCGGGGGCTCTGGAGTGCAGGCTCAGTAGTTTTGGCGCACAGGCTTAGTTGCTCTGTGGCATGTGGGATCTTCCCGGACCAGAGCTTGAACCCATGTCCCCTGCATTGGCAGGCAGATTCTTAACCACTGCACCACCAGGGAAGCCCCGAGGCATAATTTAAATACCATAACATGCAACCATTTTAAGTGTGAATTCAATAATTTTTAGAAAGTTTATAGAGTTGTGCAGCTGTTACTAGAGTCTAGTTTTAGAACATATATATATATATATATATATATATATATATATATATAAATTCATTCTGCCAGTCTCTGCTTTTAACTAAGTCTAACCCATTTACATTTAAAGTGATTATTGATAATGAAGGACTTATTTCTGCCATTTTGCTATTTGTCTTATATATAAGACAAATGTCTTATATATGTCATATATATATGCATTATATATTTTTTGGTTCCTCAGTTCCTCTATCACTGTTTTCTTTTGTGTTTAATTAAATTTTCTAATATGTCATTTTGATTTCCTCCTCATTTCCTGTTCTGTTAATTTTTTTTTTTTAATTTATATTTTGGCTGTGCCATGCGGCATGTGGGATCTTGGTTCCCTGACCAGAGATTGAACCTGTGCCCCCTGCAGTGGAAGCTGGAGTCTTAACCACTGGACCGCCAGGGAAATCCCCTGTAAATTTTTTTTTTTTTTTTTTTGTGGTACGCGGGCCTCTCACTGCTGTGGCCTCTCCCGTTGCTGAGCACAGGCTCCGGACGCGCAGGCTCAGCTGCCATGGCTCACGGGCCCAGCCGCTCCGTGGCATGTGGGATCTTCCCGGACCGGGGCATGAACCCGCGTCCCCTGCATCGGCAGGCAGACTCTCAACCACTGCGCCACCAGGGAAGCCCCCCCTGTAAATTTTTAAAAGTAATTTTCTTAGTGCTTACTCTGAGGATTACAATTAACATCCTAAATTTATAACAATCCAATTTGATTTGACATCAACTTAATTTCAATAGCATCTAAAACTCTGCTCCTATATAGGTCTGTCTCCCCTTTTATGATGTTATTGTCACAAATTACATCTTTACACATTGTTGCCCCTTGGGATAAAAACATAATTATTGTTCTATGCATTTGTGTTTTAAATCATATAGGAAAAAATAGTTACAAACCAAAAATACAATAATGCTGGCTTTTTAATTTACCTATGTAGTTATTTGTACTGGTGTTCTGTATTTCTTTGTATGGCTTTGAGTTACTGTCTAATGTCCTTTATTTCAGTTTGAAGGACTCCCTTTAACATTTCTTGTAGGGCAGGTCTACTAGCAACAAACTCCTTCAGCTTTTCTTTGGGAATGTCTTAATTTCTCCTTCATTTTTGAAGAATAACTTTACCAGGTATAGAATTCTTGACTGACAGTTTATTTCTTTCAGCACTTTATCGTCTCACTGCCATCTGGCTTCCATGGTTTCCAGTGAAAAATAGGTTGTTAATCTTATTGAGGATCCCTTATATGTGATAAATTGCTTCTCTCATGTTGCTTTCAAGATTTTCTCTTTGTCTTTTGACAGTTTGTTTATAATGTGTCTCAGTGTGGATCTTTCTGTAGATGACTAGCCTTTTTATGACCCAATTTTCTTAAATGACCAGGGAAACTCCTGTGAGGGAAAATACAACATCATCTCACTGTAGATATTATCAAACTGCTCTCACTTAGAGATGAAGAACTCTGGCTCTACAATCATGTAGACCTGAGTTTGAATTCTAACTCTGCCAGCTCTCTGACCTTGGAAAATTGCAAAATCTCAGTTTTCTTATATATAAAACAGGATTAATAAACCTGTGTATTTCCCAGGTTTACTTGGAGGATAAAAGCACTTAGTATTTTTCTTGGCACATAGTTAGTGCTCAATAAATGTGTTTTTTCATGGAGAGAAAAAATTCTTTTTAAGACTTCTAAGGTGGTAAGCTACAAAAATGAATTATCACAATAGTCATTTTAAATTTTTGAGTAAAAAGTTCTTTTAATGATGACGTGTACAGTGCATTATACACTGAACACATCTGGCATGCTGAATAATCCACAGGCATAAAGACATTTATAGCCTTCTATAGAATAGCAATGTTGAATTGTTTTGGTAATGCGTTAATAACTAGTTCAGATATTATTTATGTAGGGACTTCATTTATTTATGTACTTTCTGGTAACACAAGATGTTCCAGGGTCACTTTTAATTTTCTTTGCTCCAGCGTTGGAACTAACTACTTTTCCAAAAATCTCTGTTTTTTTTTTTGTTTTTGTTTTTTTAAATTGAGTGTGGTATGTAGAAACCAAGTCTGGATATGAGGTATGCTCATTGTTACCGGTGTGTCATTCCTTCTAGACCCTTTCAAGGGACAGAGCTAGGAGTTATATGTATATCTACTAATTCCTATATACACCCACATCATATATACACACACTTTTATCAGCTAAACTAACATTTTGGGGGAGGTATTAATTTTTTAAGGTGAATTTTGGTAGCACTAATACATTCTTCCAGATCATAAATTTATTTCCCGTTGTGATTTAGGCTTTCACGAAACCTGTGTTAACTTTTGCTCAACATTGTGGAACCATTTGCCTAGTGAGGAAAAGATTTATTAAATGGTACCTCAGTGGTCTTAGTCAATAGAACTGCCTGTGTTGTGCTGTATACATGGGCTCCTGGCCAAGGGGGCTGAAAATCCAGCCCGGGCAAGGCTGTATCTGCTCAGAGGCAGGGAGCCTTTTTCTGCTTCTCAAAAAAGAGCTGTTTGCATGAGGTAGCAGATCCTTGATTAGATCCCCCCTGCCAACAGGGTGGAACCTGCCCTGGGGAGAGCCAACTCATTGAGTCCCATGTGTCCTGCCCGTTTCTCAATATCATCAGCATATTGTATTCTCTTGGTTTTGCCATCCTAGATGTTTAGAAAATACACATGGAAGTAATAAATGAATATTAGCTTGAGAGAAATATAGGTTTTAATTAGATTATCTATGCATATCTTAACTGTGGGGTATAGATGTAATTCTCCATTACTTTCAAGTTGCACTATATACTGTGTACAGGAGTGATACGCAATTAAGGGGAGGCGGGCAGAATGGGGAATAGGGAGAACAGCCTAGTAACCAGGAGACTTGCTCCCCTGTTGTTTTTTTCTTTTTTTGGTTCAGTAGCTCCCCTGTTTAATGTGGAGTATTAATTTAACACTTAACCGGTACCTGGCACGGTTCTAAAGCCCCTTTCACAAACTTCTTCATCCTCACAACAATTTATAAAGGAGGTACTCTTAGCACACCCCATGTACAAATGAGGAAACTGAAGCACAGAGAGGTTAAGTGGTTTGTTCAAGGTCACGCAGCTAGTATGTGGAAAAGCCAGGTACTCTGGCTGCAGAGTTCATGCTTTTACCTGCTGTGCTATGCTGCCACTGCCGAACCAACTACTCTTCCCTCTGAGTTCCAGCCAAACTCTGTGCCACCTCCCTAACTCCATTCATGGCCTTGGAGCCATTGATTTTCATGTCTGTATCCTTATTCATTCATGAGCTTCCTGAGCGTGAGGCCGCATTTTCCTGTTGTTTGTCTTCCCTGCGGCAGCTTATCACAGACACTTCATAGATGCTTTTTGGAGAAATGTTCAAAGGGCAACACCATCATAGAATTTTCCTACTAGAGCAACACCTTGCTGGAAGTGCTGTTTGACAGAAAAAATACCTGACTTTCAACAACCTGCCTCTGGAAGACAGTTGTGGCCCTGGTGTGTTGAATTTCAAAGTAGTGCCTAATGTAGTGGCAGAGACCAATGACTAGGACTGGACCACCAGAAGCTGGAAGAGGCAAGGAAGGATCCTTCCTCTACAGGTTTCAGAGGGAAAGGGGCCCTGCCAATGCCTTGATTTCAGACTTTCAGCTTCCAGAACTGTGAGACAATAACTTTCTGTTGTTCTAAGCCACCCAGTTTGTGGTACTTTGTTACGGCAGCTCAGCTTAGTCCGTTTGGGCTGCCGTAACAAGAAAATAGACTGATAGCTTATAAACAACAGAAATTTATTTCTCACAGTTCTGGAGGCTGGGAAATCCAAGGTCAAGGTGTGGGCAGATTCAGTGTCTCGTGAGGACCCACTTCCTGTTCGCTGATAGCTGTTTTTTCACTGCCCTCACAAGGTGGGAGGGATGAGGGATCTCTCCAGGGCCTCTTTTATAAGGGCACTAATTCCGTTCATGTAGGTGGAACCCTCATCCTAATACTATCATCTAGTGGGTTAGGTCTTAACATATGAATCTGGGGGAGGGACACAGATATTCAGTCCCTAGCAGTAGCTTCAGCTTTAAGTGAGATCACCAACCTCTCGGGCAGTCAGCAGTGTTTATGGACCAGCGTGTAAGTTATCTGTGTATGGGAGGGTGGAGGATGGGGGACTACATGAAGCTCTTGGGTGGTCCTAGGGTCTCTGCTTTTGAGACTTCGCAATCTGATATTCATAATTAGTCCCTGAACAGAATAAGGAGAGCTCTTGGTTGAACAAATATTTAGGGATCACCCATATTGAGAGTAATCCTTAAATATGAAGAATATATCAGTGGGGCATAAAATAAGGATTGCCTAATAACACGGGTGGGGTGGTGGGAGTCTGGGGGCTCTGGACACAGTGAGCTGCACAGAGCCCAGTGGTTGGGTGATTCCTTTACTAGTGAGGGCTCTGGGGGCTGCATCAGGGGAAGGATGGGGTGGGATTGTGAAATGAAAGGCCCAGCTCCTTGTTTCCTGAGATTGGCTCTGCAGAGACTGAATATGGCTGAGGATTTGTGTGTACAAAAGACATTGGTGGCAAAGATTCTATGCAAGGTAGTTTGCCTAGTGATTTGATGAGAACACAAAAATTTTAGACTTTCAAACTTTCCTATATGTCTTTTTTTTTTTTTTAAAGGAACTGAAGCTTTTTTTTTTTAACATCTTTATTTGGGTATAATTGCTTTACAATGGTGTGTTAGTTTCTGCTTTATAACAAACTGAATCAGTTATACATATACATATATGTCTTATCTGTTTCTAAGTGATGTTCCTATTTCATTGTGACAGCTGATCACTTAATGTATCTTTAATGTGACACTGAATTTCGAATGTTTTTAATGTACCAGAAAAAGTAGCAGAAGTTGCTGAGAGACCTCTTCAGGAAAATCTTTCAGTAAGATTGCCACAAACTAGTTGATTTTTTTTTTCCTCTTGTTTTATTTCATTATCTTTTAGGTCAAATAGTAGACATTTATTTAAATAAAAATGTACCTTGAAGGCACATTTTCTAATAGAAATACCAGGACCTGATAAAGTTTTCACTCCCTTTCTCTGAGCACCATGCTGGCTTTGAAGTAACACTTCATACCCCTCACATACTTGGTGTTACATGCAGCCGCCTTTTTCTTTGATCAGTTGCTTGCCTTGGTTCTGCAGTGTGGTTTTTCCCTAGCTGTAATAGATAGCAACTGTCACTGGAGCTTAGGAAGACCATAGCTGAAAGAGTAAACTGCTTGATTAACCACAAGGAAGATGAGGCCAAGGGCCTTCACAATCATGATAGGGATGTTTGTAACCAATGGTTCTCCATCTTCACTGAAGACAAAATACAAAGGATGGTGTAGTTTTGCAGAGCGAAGGATTGAGTTCAGCTGTGGAGAAGGACTGCCTTCAGTGCCGCACCACTGAAAGGATTTTCAGAGAGGAGGGCGAGAAGGCCATCTCCAGGTCAGAATCGTCTGTGTGATTTTAGGTTGCATCATAGGCAATCCAAAGGCTTTAACTGGGGCCTAGCGGGGGCCTAGCATGGGCAGCTGCCCTCCCCACACCAGCGCCTTGCAGTTTTCTGGAGGGAGCTGCAGTCAAGGAGCCAGGCCCCCGTGGACCAGCCATGCTCATATACTTATCTGCATTCTCCGCCCTAGAGCCTCTGTTCGGGGGCCTCCATTGAGACTCGTTTTTGGGGTTGCTATCGGGGTGCTATGGGTGAGGCCCTTTCCCCCACTCGGACTTGGTACTGCTCTACTCCTCTCTGCATCCCCCTCCCAGCTCCCTGGGTGCATAAGAAGGCAGGAGCCTTTTGTTTGGGGTTCCTGGGCAGTGAGCTCATTCTCCTGTCATCTGACCCTTGCCTGGTGCCCTTCCATGGGGGAAATGGAACCCTGGGGAGCTGGCCCCTCTCTCCTTTGCCTTTTGCCTGCACAGTCAGGCACAGGAAGTGAATGGCCTTGATTGCTGCTTTCAAATTAGCCCCTTGTCCTCCTTGACCACCTAACACCTGGCAGCTCCCCCAGAGCTGTCTTTTGTGGACGATCCCTATTGTAGCTTTTTATCACCTAAGGAAAGAACTGCCGCCCGGAAGCATGCATGTACACATACTTATGCGCAATATTCATCCACTACTATATTTAACAAATATCTATTGACATCTCTGTGCCAGGCACAGAGGACAGGGATATGATGGGCTGGGAGTACAATTCCTAACAAGGCAGAAAAGGTCCCTGCTTATAAGCAGCTAACCTTCTATGGGGAGACTGTAACCAGTGAGCAAACTAATATGATAATTATAGATTGTTATTGTGTCTTGGAGAGGATAAATGGGATTTTGCGATTGAGATTAAAGAGGGAAGCTTCTATAGGTCAAGTAGATGGAGAAGCTTTTCTAAGGAGTGTTATTGGTACAGAAAGCTGAGGGTTGAGAGGAAGCCAGCCCCAAGGAAAGGCTGGGAAAATGTGTTCCCGGCAGAGGACCAGCAGGTGCAAGGGCCCTGAGGTGGGAACATGTTTGGTGTTTCTAGGAACTCAGAAAGCCACGCTGCCCTCGTTTTTATATGTTTTGAATGTTATCTCTGAGTGAGACCACGTTCCAGAATTTATAAATACTTCATTTTATTTTTGTATGTATGTATTCCCTTTCTGGTTCTCAAAAGAATTTAGGTGACTGATAAAATTTTAAAAGGATGAATGAAAGAGTTGAGGGCATTAGGACAATGAGAAAATAAAGTGGTAAAGAGTGTAGTAGGGCTTCCCTGGTGGCGCAGTGGTTGGGAGTCTGCCTGCCGATGCAGGGGACGCAGGTTCATGCCCAGGTCCGGGGGAACCCGCGTGCCGTGGAGCGGCTGGACCCGTGGGCCGTGGCCGCTGGGCCTCAGCGTCCAGAGCCTGTGCTCTGCAACGGGGGAGGCCGCGGTGGTGGGAGGGCCGCGTACCGCAAAAAAAAAAAAAAAGAGTGTAGTTATTTCATAAGGAGATTAATAACTGAAATGGAATTGAGAGGGAAATATTTGGTTTGAGGAATGCCTCAGGTCAAGGTCAGACTCTCTTCTGAGGACAGTATCTGGCCCTTAGCAGGTCAATAGTTGACAGCTGGATGAATAGACTATCAAGGCAGAGCTGCTTTTGTAAATCTAGGCTTTGGGATGAAGCTCTAAAGAGGAAGTGCTTTGGGTTTGGGGCATTGAGCAGACAGGCCTAAGTGTGGCCTGGCCCACCTCAGAAACCTGAGTTTATTTGTGAGCAGGCCACTTACCTGCAACTACAGGTACCAAGCGACCCCTTATTGCCAGTGATATGCCAACACTACGTATAAGGAACAAGAGAATAGAGGGAGAAGTAGAAGGAAGAGGATTATATGGAAACCATTAAAAAGATGGGTTTTACTTGTACACTGTTGGTGGGACACTAAATTGGTACAGCCACTGTGGAAAATAGTATGGAGGTTTCTCAAAAAACTAAAAATAGAACTATCATATGACCCAGCAATTCCACTCTTAGGTATATATCTGAAAAAAACAAAAACTAATTTGAAAAGATACATGCACCTCAGTGTTCAGAGCAGCATTATTTACAGTTGCCAAGATATGGAAGCGACCTAAGTGTTGATGAACAGATGAATGGATAAACACCCCAGTGGTTCTGATGGTGGTGTGATCACTTTATGGACGGCGTCTCATTGAATCATCAAAATCACTGCGTAAGGTTGGTGGTGTTAGCCCGTTTTAACAAAGAGAAAATGGAACCCAAGGGAGACTAAACAATTTTTTTTTTTTTTTTTTTTTTT
>NW_020837976.1:3250417-3264417 GCF_003676395.1 Aethalodelphis obliquidens
AGACTAAATAGTTTGACTAACATTTTGAAGCCGTGACTGGTAGAGGCAGGATTTAGACCTCCATCATTCTACTCCAAAATGCATCTCTTTGAAACAAATTAAAAGAAAAACCCTCTGTAATTTGGCCTGAGTGGACATAGTTTTTGAGTAATAGGTATAAATTTTGCAGATGTTTGCTTATCTGCCTTAAAAAATACATACCTGGGCTTCCCTGGTGGCACAGTGGTTAAGAATCCGCCTGTCAATGCAGGGGACACAGGTTCGAACCCTGGTCCGGGAAGATCCCACATGCTGTTGAGCAACTAAGCCCGTGCGCCACAACTACTGAGCCTGCGCTCTAGAGCCCGCCAACCACAGCTACTGAGCCCACATGCTGCAACTACTGAAGCCCACACGCCTAGAGCCCGTGCTCTGCAACAAGAGAAGCCACTGCAATGAGAAGCCTGCGCACCACAAAGAAAAGCAGCCCCCGCTCGCCACAACTAGAGAAAGCCCACACGCAGCAACGAAGACCCAACACAGCCAAAGATAAAGAAATAAAAAATAAATAAATTAAAATATACGTATCTGGAACCAACCTGCAGCCCCTTGTTTGGTCTCTCAAATCCCTTGCTCCAGGAACCCGGCACACTAGAGGGCAAAGCGCCCCCTTCTGGTGGGGTGAAAGCTGTGTGTGGGCTGCAGAGCTGGGCGCTCTCCTGGGCTGTGTGGTCGCCCTTCACCCCACTCTGTGCAGACGTTTAGGTGCTCAGGACATTTACAAGATGCTTGTCTGAGTGGTAGGTAACCACGCCCATGTGCTTTGTGCCTCTCAGAATGGAGAGCGTTCTGAACAAGGTTTTGGTAAAGGAGCAATCCCAAGTTGGGAATGGGCACACTCCAGAATGTTCTCCACATCAGGGCTCCAGCTGGCTTGGGTCTGGCCACTTGAGACAGTGCCTTTAAGGCACGTAACCTCAGGAGCCTCGGTGAGTGATGGTGAGGAGGAGGGTTTGCGGTAGCGCAAACGTGGTGATCATGAAACAGGGCTGTCGATGGGTGAGCGTGGTTAGATCTTGCCGTGTTTTCTGTGCCTGCTGCAGGGCACGGGTGCAGCTAAGCTTCTGTCAGACGGGGTTCTCTCCTCAGCTGGATCTCTTCCCACACATCTGGTTGTGGGCAGGTGTTTGGAAAATCACATAATTGCTATTGCAGTGCGGCCTCACACTCCATCCAAATCTAAGACGGGGCTCTTTGATGCAGCTTCCAGAGCAGCCAGGCCAGGATGCAACGCGTTCTGAGCTGTAAGGACTGTGGCCAGACCCACACACGGGTCCTGGTTCCTGCACGTCCCGGCTGTGTGGTTTGAGGTGAGGCCCTTCACCTCCATGAGCCTTCACTTCTGGGTCTTTAGGTCGTGATTTGATACGCATCTGAGAATGTGGTGAAGATTCGGCAGGGAAGGCGTGGCATGTCTCTCCTGGGCTCCCACACCCCACACGCTCGCTTGATCCCAGCCCCTGCTGGTGACATGTTGTGTTTGAGTTACTTCTCTTCTATCCCACTGGATTTCTTCCGGGGCCGGGTCCAGCTCTTAGCGTTTGTTCTTTTGTTTTTACGCCAGCATCCAACACAGTGCTCCACACACTGGCGGCGATTTGGAAAAGTTGAATAAATGAATGACCAGACAATAAAAGAAGTCGTGTTAGGGAGTGGTGCTGTAATCAACCTCTAGTTTCTTAGAACAAGACAGTGTTTATGCTGTGAATTCAGCTGCACAGTATTATATATGAGAGGCTTTTGGTTAAGGAGAATCATCAAAAATGTGAGCAGCTAGGACAGACTACTTTTTTTTTCCATCTTTCTAAATGAGGGTAGGTCACTCCGTGGGCTTCTGGGCAAACACTAGCTTGTCCTCTGGGGACCTCCAGCCTTGGATCTCTACTCTCTTTTGTTGTTTATTTGAACAGTTTTGTCCCCTTTCCTTCTAGCCCCTTCTGTTACATTTGCTGTTTCCCACACGACTAGGCTAATAGTAGCTTTGACACAGTTCAGAGCGTGAGTCCCTTGTCTTGTTTATCTTTCAATATTCTCATCTCTGTCTGGAATAGCTTCTGATACAGAGTACATGGTCAGTACAGGTTTGTTGCCTGGATGGATGAATAACTGAACACAAGGATGTAAGAATCCTCTCTGTTCTCTGTCTGTCCCCCTCTTCTCTGACTTCTACCAGTTTTTGTCCTGCTTTTATTTATTTATGGTTATTTAAAAAATATTTGACCTCAGGTGCAGAATTAGATTAGATTAGGGATTGTTCGTGACCCTCAGTTTAAGACATGCTTTCGTCATTGGTCCTTGCATGATAAGCCTTAATGTGTATGTGGATGGATGGATTTTAAATAGTATAACAAGGGACTTCTCTGGTGGTCCAGCGGTTAAGACTCCACCCTTCCACAGCAGGGGGCACGGGTTCGATCCCTGGCCGGGGAACTGAGATTCTGCATGCCGTGCAGTGCAGCCAAAAAAAAATTTTAATAGTATAATAAGCACCCATGAACTTGCTACCAAAACTCAAAACAGGGCCTTAGCAATAACTTATGTCTAACCATACGATTTCCCCACCTCCCATCTCTCTTTTTCTCTCAATCTGGGATAACCATCATCCTGAATCCTTTATTAATTTTTCCTTTGCTTTCCTTTCTATATAGCTTTTTTTTTTTTTTGCGGTATGTGGTATATATATACCACATCTTTATCCATTCATCTGTTGATGGACCCAATGTTCTTAATTTTAATGTAGTCAAATCGGTCTCTTCCTTTGTGGTCAATGCTTTCTGAATCTTGTTTAAGAACTCATTCCTTGCTCCAACTTCTTATTCACCTTTATTTTCCACTGAGAGATTTTAGACTTTTATTTCTAATGGTAGGTCCTTAATTCATCTATGACAACAGAAAAGGAACATCTCCGTTCCTCATATCTATACTCTGGAGATGGAGATGAACGTAGATTATAAACATCCACATCCTTGGAGGAGATTTGCTTCTATCACATGTAAATCTTCTAAACTTCAAGAAATAACAATTTAATTCCCTCACCAAATAATTAAACTGGTAAAATGATTTCTAGGGAGAAAATGGGAAAAATACAAATCATTAAAGGGCAAAATACTCATAAATGTTAATATGTCCTAGCTTAAATAGTTATCAATTATACTTATTATAATAATAAAATTTTGTAGAAAGGACTCAAACAATTTTTTGAAAAGCCCTGAGAGGTTTATTCCTTTATTGGGCTTCTGTGACGTTCTAGGCTGAAGTGATATAGGGAAGGCAAGACACATGTGGCCTCTGGGCTCGTGAACTGATGGGACTGCTTACCCCACGGTGCTGCTCCAGAGTTACAGAAGTATCTTCATGAAGGGTCAAAAGATAAAGTTGTACATAATATATCACCACATATGAAAGAGCCCTCTGTAACACACTCGATGAAAACATTCGGCCACACATTTAGTTCCACACCAGGATCGAATTTATCCTTGAGCATTAAAAAATTAACTTCCAAGATGCTTGTCAGGGGCAGAGTTACCCTTTTCTCACAGCACATTTCTGGAGGGGCTGCGGGTCTAAGTTTGCTTCTCTATCCCTCTCCTATGTGGTAGTTATGCCCTTAGATCATTTAATTGGGGAGCAAAGCAGTTCAGTATGTGACATCCAACTACTGGATAAGCACGAGGCTTTGAACCAGTTAAAAGTATATTCAATGTATAAGAAAGGCGTATGTTTGGCTTTTTGAGTGGTAATGGTGCTAAAATTCATTACAAAAACAAAACAAAATAAAACAAAACAAAATAGAATCAAGAGAATCTGCCTACTGAAAAAGAGTAATTCAGTAAGAAGATGAGATGATATCAGTAGAATCAGAATTCAGTAGAGATGATAATATCAAATAAATACCACTCCAGGATTCCCACTTACCTACTAAATTAACTGCCGACTTCTCACTCCAGTATCCACAGCCCAGCCACATCTCCCCCACTTACCTTTCAAGGGTAGTTTTCCATTACTTATGCTCTTGTTCAAATGGACCAGCTGGTCTCTGTGCCTTTGCTGGTGCTCATTCCTCCACCTGGAACACCTTCCTTGTTGACTGCTCACTGACACTTACCAACCTCCTCTCCATCCTCACAGGCAGCTGAAATCCCACCTCTTCCACCCTGCCTTAGACCCAGCACTCTATACTCTTGCCAAACCTACTTCCTTTATGGTTACTTGTATGCTTATCACCTCCACTGGGGCTGTGAGCAGGGATCCTCTTTGTATCCCAGGGCTTGACACAGAACTTGCAGAGGAGGATGTAAACAGCAAAAAGGATTTGCTGAAGGAGAACATCATTGCATCTCAGGCACAACAGGCTCTTCTTAAAGTGTCATACAAGACAAGAAAAACATAACTCTAACTGATGGAAGATAACTATAATGTGTATCCTAGAAACATGATAAACAGAGGTATAAACAGGTGATATGGTTTAAGACTGAACGAAAAAGAGAAAGCCTTACTACTGTCTTCAGAAAACATTATGATGAAATTCAATAGCTGAATTCTCTAAGCTATAGAAAACGGTCTTTGTTTCAATTACCTCTTCTACTAAATTGATAAGAAAAAACTACTTGACAATAAAACGAGAGCTTTATTATTTCAGGGCCAGTTCTGTGACTATTGCAATTCTGAGGACCCCAGGAAAGCACACCCCATCACCAACGCAATTGATGGATCTGAACTGTGGTGGCAAAGCCCTCCTCTCTCCTCAGGCACGCAATACAACAAAGTCAACGTCACCTTGGATCTGGGGCAGGTGAGTTGGGGCATTTCATCTGGAATGAGGAAAAATTAGTTCGGATCATTGTTTCTGTGGTTATTTCTTTCTTTACTTAATTTTTTATTGGAGTATAGTTGATTTACAATGTTGTGTTAGTTTCTGCTGTACCGCAAAGTGAATCAGTCATACATATACATATATCCTCTGTGGTTATTTCTGATATAATAATGATTATTTTAAAAACAAACTTCAGTTTCAGTTCACTAATCACTGTGAAACCTGTTACATTAATATTTGTGTCCCTTGTCACCCAGCACAGTGCGTGTCACGAGGCAGACACCCATACCCGTCTATTAAATGAGTTAAAAAATAGTCGTAAGTAGTATCATTGGCAAAGGTATTTTTGGCAGTGGTAGAGTACATATAACATAAAGTTTAACATATTAGCCTTTTTTTTTTTTTTTTTTTTGCGGTCCGCGGGCCTCTCACTGTTGTGGCTTCTCCCGTTGCAGAGCACAGGCTCCGGACGCGCAGGCTCAGCGGCCATGGCTCACGGGCCCAGACGCTCCGCGGCATGTGGGGCATGTGGGATCTTCCTGGACCGGGGCACGAACCCGCGTCCCCTGCATCGGCAGGCAGACTCTCAACCACTGCGCCACCAGGGAAGCCCATATTAGCTATTTTTAAGTGTACAGTTCAGTAGTGTTAAACAGATTCATGTGGTTGTGAAATCAATCTCCAGAACTCTTTTTTATCTTGCAGAACTGGCGCTGTGTACTCATTAAACACTAACTCCCCATTCTACCTTCTATCTCTATGAATTTGACTACCCTTGATACCTCATATAAGTGGAATCATACCGTATTTGTCCTTTTGTGACTGGCTTGTGGCACTTAGCAGAATGTCTTCAGGGTTCATCCATGTGCAGCATGTGTCAGAATTTCCTTTCTTTTTTTTTTTTTTTTTTTTTTTTTTTTTTTCACGGGCCTCTCACTTTTTTGGCCTCTCCCGTTGCGGAGCACAGGCTCCGGACGCACAGGCTCAGCGGCCATGGCTCACGGGCCCAGCTGCTCCGTGGCATGTGGTATCTTCCCGGACCGGGGCACGAACCTGTGTCCCCTGCATCGGCAGGCGGACTCTCAACCACTGTGCCACCAGGGAAGCCCCTCCTTTCTTTTAAAGGCTGAATAATATTCCATTGTATGGGTATCACATTTTGTTTATCCATTCATCCATCATTGGACACTTGGGTTGCTTCCACCCTTATGCTATTGTGAATAATGCTACTATGAACATGGGTATGGCAGAGATGTTTTTATAGCATTCTCCTTCCTGGAAATTCTGACTCTGTGGACACTGACTACCATAGTTTTTGTCCTTGTTTGGCCAGCTGGTCCACGAGGGTACCTGACTCAGACCTGTCCTCCTGTGGTAGGCTAAGATGGTCCCCACAATGCTTCCCTCCTGGTGTACATGGCCCTCTCTTTTGACTGTGGACAGCACTAGAAATACGATGGATGTCACTTCCGTGATAAAGTGGCATCATATGGCAAAGATGAAGGGATTTTGCAGATGCGTTTAAGGTCCCAAGTCAGCTGCTCAAAAGGGAGACTATCCTGAGGGACCTCTCCTAATTAAGGGAGCTCTTAAAAGTGACTGAGCCCTGGGCTTCCCTGGTGGTGCAGTGGTTGGGAGTCCACCTGCCGATGCAGGGGACGCGGGTTCGTGCCCCGGTCTGGGAGGATCCCGCATGCCGCGGAGCGGCTGTGCCCGTGAGCCATGGCCGCTAAGCCTGCGCGTCCGGAGCCTGTTGCTCCGCAACGGGAGAGGCCACAGCGGTGAGAGGCCCGCGTACCGCAAAAAAACAAAAACAAAAACAAAAACAAACAAAAAAAGTGACTGAGCCCTACCCCAAGAAAGGGATTTGAAATATGAGAAATTTTC
Source organism: Aethalodelphis obliquidens (assembly GCF_003676395.1). NCBI lineage: Eukaryota > Metazoa > Chordata > Mammalia > Artiodactyla > Delphinidae > Aethalodelphis > Aethalodelphis obliquidens. The sequence continues at coordinate 3,257,157 of NW_020837976.1, forward strand.
CTGCTGACCTTGAAGGGGAAAGCTGCCTGTGGTGATGGCCACATGGCAAGGACCTAAGAGTGAGTTCTAGAAACTGAGAGAGGCCCCAGCCAACAGCCAGCAAAAAAAGAGGAACCTCAGGAACCATAAGAATATGGATTCTGCTAACAACATGTGCAAACTCGGAAGTGGGTCTTCCCAGGCATTTGGTGATTACCTTGATAGCAGCCTTGACCCTGGGCAGAGCACCTGGCTGCATCATGCCCAGACTCCTGACGTAAAGAACCACAAGATAATCAATGGTGTTGTTTTATGCCACTAAGTTTGTGGTAATTTGTTAAACAGCAGCAGAAAATTAATACACCTTCTTTTTCCCTCCTTCAGACCAGGCAATGCCTCCCATATATTTCACCCTATTCCTTCAACAAATATTTCTTGAGTACCTACTATGTGCCAGGTACTATTCTTGGTGTTTGGGATACATAAGAAATACAAAAGGGAAATGCATCCCACAGACTGGAAATCGAATGATACTGAGATTCCTTCCAATGAACGTGCTGTCTTCAGTTTGGTGATAGAAGGGTTTTCCACCTCTTCTGCCCATGTGTTTTGTTAAATCAGGCCTCTCCTGAGAATATTTTCACCGTCGGTTTGCATCTGAGATAATTCAGGGAGATCCGTCATGGTGTGAAAGACTCCATAACCCCAGTTTCAACTATGAATTAGTCTTATCCTTCTAGCATTAATTCAGTAGAGATTTTGCCTATAATGACTAGGATTTACCTGTCATACCACTTTTTAAACTGAGGATTTCTGTAGTTAGCTGGGAATTTTAACCCATTAAGTGATGTTTACTGAACATACCAGTGCCCTGTGGATTTGCTCTTTTTCCCTTAAGGCTATTTTTTTTTAAAAACCTACCTTTTAAAAGTACTCTTTTGATGTATCTAAAAATCCTTAATTAAGATAGATGAATTAAAAAAACACTAGCGTAGGAACAGTTTAGTAATTTGCTGGTTGCTGACGGACATGAGCCATGGTAAACATCTTCATGAAGACTGTGCCCACCCTCCTCCATCCTGGCTGGGATGCTCCTCTGTAGGTGGCTGAGAGTGTGGGTCCTAGGGTCAGCCCACCCCAGTCCATGCCCTGAGGCACTGCTTACTCTCTGTGTGACCCTGAGCCACAGACTTCACTGCTCTCTCTTGCAGTTTCCACATTTATAAAGTGAGATGATACTAGTGCTCGCCTCATAGGATTGCCGTGAGGTTTGAATGAGTTGACTACTTTGTTTTTAAACCTCTTCAGGCTGGTGGTTTTTAAGTAAGTTTTTATTTAATAAAATAAAGTGAACTTTAGTAAACACTCATTATTAAAACAGACCGACTCCTAACTTCTGCTCCTCTAGAAAATACTGTATATAATCCCGTAGAAAATACTCTAGAAAAGTCTAGAAGCAGAGAACGCAATATACATTATGTCAGACTGAGGATGTTTCTTTTTCCTTATCTTGGAGCAACATGTGCTTTAACAAGCATGTTTTATCTTGTAAGAATCATATTTTATGCCCCAGTAGTGGGATCTGTATTTTCTCCTTTTTGCTGGAATTAACCATGAAAGTGTCACTGAGAGGTTAGATTTCATAATTGAATAGCGACCTACAGACCTTAGATTTAGGAAGTTCTTAGTTTTTTAAATTTATTTTTTAATTGAAGTATAGTTGATTTACAATGTTGTGTTAATTACTGCTGTACAGCAAAGTGATTCAGTTATACATATATATACATTCTTTCTTTAATATTCTTTTCCACTATGGTTTATCATAGGATATTGAATATAGTTCTGTGTGCTATACAGTAGGACCTTGTTGTTTATCCATCCTGTATATAAAAGCTTACATCTGCTAACCCCAACCTCCCGCTGCATCCCTCCCCCAGCCCTTTCCCACTTGGCAACCACCAGTCTGTTCTCTATGTTCATGATTCTGTTCCTGTTTCATAGATAGGTTAATTTGTGTCACATTTTAGATTCACATATAAGTGATATCATATGGTATTTGTCTTTCTCCTTCTGACTTAAGGAAGTACAAATCTTGATGCATGGTTGGGAAATAAAATATAGGCCATGAACTTGTTATTACGAAACCACTTTTTTTCTAGCTACTGAGAACTGGAATTTGACTTTGACGTGCTGCAGTCAGTTTGACAGCTTACGTTGTCGCGAGGTGGTTACTTTTCTCTGTTGTGTTTTGGACTGCTTGGTGGTTTTCATTGTTATTTTTCTTGGCCAACACAGTTTGACAAGTGAGAACATTGCCTTCAGGACTTGATCTTGAAGGGCAGTTTTCCTCCTTACAAGGTGGCAAACGTAGGAAGGTTCTGCAATTCTCCAGGGGCAGTGGCATATTCTGGGGCTGTTCAAGTTCATTACATTATATATTACTAATCAGTTTCAAGCTATAGAATAAGAACAGAATGTGTTACTGGAAACTTTCGTCTTGTCTGGCCAAGTATAATGAGTTTATTTTGACATTTGAAGCAAAATGTGGATGTCCGGTTTTTAAAAGGGGAATTTTTGGAATGTAGGGACATTTGTTTCTTCCTGGTGGGGCGTGACCTCTGGCCATCCCCCCCTGTGAGATAAGAAGGTGTGGCAATGGGCTTGAGTTACGCTCCTGGATTTCCTTCAGAATCACAATGAATCTTACTCTGTGGACTCCCTGTATGCACTCTGCTTTTCCTCCTCCAGGGTGAGGTATAAGGAAAAACACGTGAATGGGGGTGAGGCAGGGGTTCTCATGGTCCCTTGAAGTCAAGGTGGCTGGGAGGTTGGGAGGGGCTGGATCTCAGGTGGGAAGGAAGAGGAGGACCAGCACAGGGGCAAGACAGGATCCCCAGCAGAACAAGCCTGACTCATGGGTTCCAGGGAACAACAGAAAAACCCTCTCAAGAAGAATTTTAAGGCTTTTACGCAACTTGTCATGCCCTCAAGAGTACTGTTTTTAACCTATTAGTAGTAGAAATAAACAAAGACAAAGCAAACAAACACCCCTCCCCCCCCCAACCGCAAAAGGAATGAATGTTTGCCTTAGAGGCTGGAGGTATGAAAAGATGCCTTTGCGCCCTGTTCTGCAGGGTTGCTGGGGAAAGGGGCCTGGCTGGATAAGACCCCTTATCTTATCTTACTGTAGATAAGACAGTCCTTTGGGCCTTGTTAGAGGCAAAGGCTGTGAGGCCAGACCCTGCCCTCAGCCCTCCAGGACCTCTGAGTGGGCAGCCCAGACCACAGCTCCTGTGCCCGTTCACACATGTACCATCTCCAGGGCCTCCACCTGACTCCCTGCTTCCTGCCTGAGGGCTCTTTCCAGGCCCTGGGAGTTTTCTTAGCCTGTGTTTAGAGTAGCTAGCCGTGAAGTGCAGGATTTAATGCCCCCAAGGCAACCCTCAGCCCAGAAGAGACAGGAGTTGGTGGAAAATCCCCTCATTTCCCTGCCTCTTCTTGGGACAATTCCGAGGAGCTTTCTTCACAGTTCTTCAGAGTCTCCACCAGGACGGAGCCCCAGTTGGCCCTGGTGGAATCTGCCTATTAACACCTCAGTCATTGGCTTTTCTCCCTCCTCTGTGTCCCTCTCCCAATTTATACTTCTTGAGATCAACTCCCAGATCAACTACCTGTACCCAAGTCTTTATCTCAGAATTGGTTTTATTTATTTATTTTTTAAAGTTATTTACGTATTTATTTTTGGCTGTGTTGGGTTTTTGTTGCTGCGCGCAGGCTTTCTCTAGTTGCCGCGAGCGGGGGCTACTCTTTGTTGCGATGCGCGGGCTTCTCATTGTGGTGGCTTCTCATTGTGGTGGCTTCTCTTGTTGCAGAGCACGGGCTCTAGGTGCACAGGCTTCAGTAGTTGTGGCACGCGGGCTCAGTAGTTGTGGCACGCGGTCTCAGTAGTTGTGGCGCACGGGCTGAGTTGCACCGTGGCACATGGGATCTTCCCAGACCAGGGCTCAAACCCGTGTCCCCTGCATTGACAGGCGGATTCTTAACCACTGAGCCACCAGGGAAGCCCCAGAATTGGTTTTAGAGAGGACCCAAACTAAGACAGGGAAGAAAGGGGCCAAGACTGAGGTCCAGAAACCCCACTAGGCGTCCACACAAGCAAATACTATGAGCAAGTTATTTAAAATGCAGTAAGTAGAAAATCCAGAAAAATGTTTCTAAAGCTCTCAGATTAAGAGTAACGAAGGAAACAGCATTATAACTTTTAAAGAAAAACAATAGGTCACAGAGAAATTTCCCATTAGTCTACCTATTTTTTCATGAACTCAGCATAGATTGTGAACTCCTCAGGGTCCAGATGCATCTGAGAGTGAATTTAGTATTCAGATGCCTTCTACGAGCTTTTTTTTTTTTTTTTTTTTCCTGGTCCTCTTCAACTTTTATGAGACTTTGGTGGATGAATCCAAAACATTCTTTGTAGCCCTTGTCACTTCTGACTCAGATGGGAGGAAGAGGCCTGGGCTACTTTCTGATTCTTCCTGAGTGTGTGGTTTGGGGGATTAAATTGGTTCTCGGGTTGCCTGGGTCATTAAGAGTCTGACTCAGTTGGGTCTCTGGGTGGATACAGTTCAATCCAGAAAGTGGATGACTATTGGATTTGACTCAGCCTTCTAGAATTTCTAGAATTTCTAGGAATTCTCTAGCCTGTAAGCTTCAGGAAGCCAGGGACAATGTCTCCTTGTGTTCACTACATGATATTCTGCTCCCAACATCTTGCATAGTGTTCAGCACATAGTAGATGCTCAATAAATATTTGTCAAGTGAATGTAGAATGAGCCAAGGATGACTCAGGGTCGGTCTGAATTTCCCGGGCATGTAGTACCAGTGGAAGCATATTGCTGTGAGACCAAATCTCTGGGTGGGAGTGGACCAGCATTGGCCCTGTAATTAACTAGATAATTGGTTCCACTTATAATACTTGGGTCTCTTTGCAACATCACTTAAGTATTTTAGAGGAATAACACAAGATACATGTCTTATTCAGAGCAAATTTATAATTAATAAATATTCTATTAATGAACATATAATCATGAGACTCAACCCTTGAAAGCAAATAATTTGTTAGTGGGTAGAAAAATAGGGACTGATAAAATCTCCTGAGCTACTAGGGATGCAATTTTATCCTTTATGCTACTGTAATAACCTAAAAATGGCAATTTGCCTTTGAAGTGCTTTTTAAGGAACTTACACATTAGGAAGAATCTGGCAGTCTGGCATTTTCTTTTTCTTTCTTTTTTTTATTTTTTTGCGGTACGCGGGCCTCTCACTGTTGTGGCCTCTCCCATTGCGGAGCACAGGCTCCGGACGCGCAGGCTCAGCGGCCATGGCTCACGGGCCCAGCCGCTCCGCGGCATGTGGGATCTTCCCAGACGGGGGCACTAACCCGTGTCCCCTGCATCGGCAGGCAGACTCTCAACCACTGCGCCACGAGGGAAGTCCTGGCATTTTCTTTTTATGTATAAAAAACTCAAAGAAGCTAAGTGGATCCACAGCAACAGGATAGAATCCTGAGATGTCAACTTGCTTAGTTCTCTGAATCACTATCCCAAACAACACCGGTAATGTATGTTTGTGAATAGATTCCAAGATCTCTAAACACTACTATAGAAAATAATGCCTGGGAAATAGTTTCTGACCTAAAAACGGTGTATTCTCTGGCCATGTTGGTTGTTTTCAGTATTTTTTCCCTCAATTGATGTATTCTTTTTTCTCAATATATTTTTCCACCATCTACCCATTTCCTCAAGCCATAAAGTTGAATTAACATTTACTCCATGTATTACTTAAGATTATTACCTAAGGTTACTTAAGATTGAAACAGATCTGATGCTGGTGGCTAAACACAATGCTAGTTTATTTCTCATTCATGAAGAGTTGAAGCGTAACCGATCCTGGCCTGGTCACCTGCTCCAAACAATGGTTCAAAGACGTAGACTGAGTAACTACAGAGAAGGCAGGAAACGTAGTCTAGCTGTTGCCCTAGAAGGGAAGCAAGCTATTTAGTCAGCCAGGCAGTCTCTTCTGTGTGCTGCAGGTGGCTCCCACCTGTGGTGAAAGCTGAGATTGTGTATCTCTTCCCAGCTCTGTATCCACTGACATCGGCCGTGGTGGGAGCATTTACACCACAGGAATTAGCCAATGTTACATATCAAGGCTTCTTTCCAGGAGCCAGTATACCAGCGTATGACTCACTGAGTCTCTTCCACATTCCTGCATTTCCCCCTCCTGCTGCTCCTTACCATCTGATTAATTATTACGTCTTGATTCTTAATATCCTGGAGTCCCGTTCCTCCTCTCATCAATACCGTGCTACCCTAGTTGGTCCTTTGACAGCTTTACCTGTGATTAGTCCACCAGCCTTCTAACCCATCTCCCAGCCTCTGCTCTCAGGTCCCTCCCCTAGTTCTGCAGTCACTCATGGTGCAGAAAGATGAGCTGAGAAACAGTAGAGATGACTGAGGTTGGCTGTTTTCTGGGCATCTACCTGTCAATCTTTCTCACTGCTTCCAGAGCGAAACAAAGGTTTAAACGTATCATTCTCCCTGATGAACATCCTCTAGTTGGCTCCCCATTACTTTCAGAATAAAGTCCAAGTTTCCTGGCGTGGCATATAAGTCCCCTCACAGTCTAGTTCCTGCCTTTTCACCAGCCTCTTTTCTAGATGCCACTTTCTCCCGCAGACTCTACGTCACATCAGTAGGGACCTACTGGTAGTTCCCTAAACACTCCATGACATTTCCTGCTTTGTGGCCTTGTTTGCGTGCTGTTCATGCTCACCACCTGGTCTGGCTACCTCCTTCCCAAGGTAACTCAGGTTATCGCCTGCTGGAAACCTTCCCTGACTGCTTGCTTCCCTCCCTTCTGTTTCTGTTTACTCTGAGGCAGTTGCTATGCTCTGTCACGAAGGCTTGGTACACTGTGAGCTCCTTTAAGGTCAAGGAGTGTATCATAGTCTTCTTTTTCTCCATGGGCCTTAAAAGTCCTGGAAGGGGGCTTCCATGGTGGCGCAGTGGTTGAGAGTCCGCCTGCCGATGCAGGGGACACGGGTTCGTGCCCTGGTCCGGGAAGATCCCACGTGCCGTGGAGCGGCTGGGCCCGTGAGCCATGGCTGCTGAGCCTGTGCGTCCGGAGCCTGTACTCTGCAACGGCAGAGGCCACACAGTGAGAGGCCCGCGTACCACACACACACACACACACACACACACACACACACACACACACACAC